>NW_007728645.1:287871-290017 GCF_000696425.1 Galeopterus variegatus | reverse complement strand
AATTTGAAATTTGAGGCAGAGTATTCCAGAGTTACTTCTTCATTGATATGCGCCCCTCTGTGAGGGTTTATTTTATGTCTCAACTTGAATGGGCTAAGAAATGCCCAGACAGCTGGTAAAATATCAGTTCTGGGTTTGTCTGTGAGGATATTTCCAGAAAAGATTAGCATTTGAATCAGTAAGTTAAGGAGATATATGTTCTCACCAATGTGGATGAGCATCATCCAATCCATTGAGGGCCTAAATAGAACAAATAGGCAGCAGAAGGAAGAATTTGCTCTCTGTTAGAGCTGGAACATCCCTCTTTTCCTACCCTCTGACATCAGTGCTCCTGATTCTTGGGCTTCCAAGCTTGGAACCACACTTATACTATCAGGCCCACAAGCCTTCGGACACAGGCTGAATTATACCACTGGCTTTCCTGGTTCCCCAGCTTGTAGGGAGATGGCACATCATGGGACATCTTGGCCTCCATAATTGCATGAGCCAATTCCCATAATCTTTCTCTCTCTCTCTCTTTCTCTTTCTCTATAATATATATAATAAATTATATATTATATGTTATATGTATATTGTATGTATGTTCTGTCCAGAGAAGCAGAACCAATGGGTTGCATCTGTTTCTCTGATGAACCCTGACAAATATGCCATCTTTTAGTAAACAGGGTTTGCACAAAAAAAAAAAATGACAGGAAAATGTGTCGTTTTCTGTGGCAGACACTTTCCCAGCTTTATCTCTTTCACTCTTAACAAGGATTTTACCCTGGGTAACTCATCATTATTTCCACTTTACAAATAAAGATAGTGAGACTTAGGGAATTGTGGCTTCCCCAAGGTCATACTGTTGGATAGGATGGAAGACAGATTTCAAACCCACATTTGTTTGACTCCAAATCTCATGCTCTTTCCTTTATTCCATATTGGTGGAAGTGCTTTGAAAAGATACCTCTATTGCATTTATTCCTTTTGCTCCATTTAGAAATTTCTGTTGCCTGTTTACTTTTCCAATAATTTATATACAAACTTCTTAATTCCAGTAATTAAATATATATTGATTTTTCTTTCAATATAAATTTCCCTTTATCTGACTTTATTTTTTTTTCCAAATTATTTTCCTTTTCTCTTTTTTTTCTTCCTTTGCACAATTTCCTCTGAGGGGGTTGAGGACTTGCTATCCCCAAAATATGGCACCTTGGCATTTGAGAAAAAAGCAGAAGCAGGGAGGTCTCTCTGACCTTCTCCCACGCTTCTCCACTGGAGTAGGCCATAAAATAATTCTCTGACCTTCCTCTGAAATAGATCATAAGACCCTCATGTGAGAGGTGCCCACCCCATACCTGAAGAAAAGGAATGTTCTTATCTCTGAACACACAGGGACACAGAGAAGAATCTAAAAACAGGCCTTGCTAAGTACCCTCCAGTTTGTTACCATTACATCACAGCCCCTTTGTCCAATCATACGTCTCCACAACTACCCACTTCTTCATCAGACTTAGTATAAAAATACACAGGTTTCCCTGTTTCTTTGGGTCTTTATTTCTGAAGGTTCCCATATCACATAAAACTTGTTAAGTAGATTTGTATTCTTTACTCTTGTTAATCTGTCTCGTGTTATAGGCGTCTCAGCCATGAACATAGTCTATGGGTGAGAAAAGATTTTTTTCCCCTATTTCTCTCTTCTCCTTATTCTTTTCTTTTAGAAAAGAAGTTGGTGAGAAGGAGAGAAAAAGCAATAAAGTTCCCAGTGGCCTGAGTTAAAAAAGGAAGGGGTACATGGGACTCAGGAGGTAATGCTGGGAGGTTAGTCAACAGTATGGAACATGTGTCCAGGCCAATGACCACTCATGTCTGTGGTTGTGCATTCAGCTCTAGCACTGAGTGACTATTATGTGCCTTCCACTGTGCTGGACACAGGTCTTACCATTAAGATACAGAGAGTGTAAAGGGGCAAAATTTAAAAATGAAGAAGTCTAGGACAAAGAGGGTGATGTGGTCAAGGTAAGTACAGAGTGCTGAGGAGAGACATTGTCAGGGCCCCTACCCAAACTGGGTGACTGTCTCATCTACACAAGGTTATTTGGTGCAAATTTGAACTTTCTCTGATTCACAAGTGGAAATGCCAACTTTCCCATTGCAAATTTTATTG
>NW_007728645.1:276257-287145 GCF_000696425.1 Galeopterus variegatus | reverse complement strand
TTGGTGCAAATTTGAACTTTCTCTGATTCACAAGTGGAAATGCCAACTTTCCCATTGCAAATCTTATTGATTGATTGAAACATAATTGATTATACATATTTGTTGGGTACAGAGTTGACTATCAGTATTTGTGTACGATATGTGATCAAATCTGGATAATTGGAATAATTGTCATTACAAAATGTACTTATTCTATCTGTGCAAAATTTATGGGATAGTAAAAATTTCCATTGAGGTGGAAGGATTATACCAAATCTTTTTTCTAAAATACATTTTATTGTATACATTTAAGGTGTACAACATGACGTGCTGATGAACATACAAGTAATGAAATGTAGATGTCTCAGCCTAACGTACTATTTGGTTGAGCTGAGTGGTGATTTGAGGCGAGCAAGTCCTCAGCAGGAGGAGGCCAATGACAAAAGAAATTCTCAACAATGTTGGAAACAGCATCAGCAACCAGGAGTACTGGAGCAAGAAAGAATGAGGAAACCCATCTGAAAATGTTTAGTTTGTATGAAGTACTAAATCATATTTTGGACAATGAAAGTGACCCAAGCAATGCTATCAGAATTCATCAACAAAGATGTCTCTGCTTAGAATTTTATACTTAACAAGCAAAAGATAGTTTGGACAGGCATACACTAATAAATTGATTACTTTTTAATTATGAAGTCACCATTGATCAGTATTTACATCTGATCTGCTTTTGAACTCTCATGTAGTAATATATGAGAACAGACAAATTTAAAATTAGACGTTCTGCGCTTTGCTCTAGGCTCTGTGTATAGAGAATAAAATAGGAATAATGTTTCTGCAATTGTACAACATGTAGCCTTCTTGAACGTTTATAGATATGTAGCTTTTTTGCTACATACATTTCAGTCTCCAACATGGAAACGCTAGAAAAGAGCCAACTAAAAAAAAACCTATTTAATTACTACATAATCAGGACGTTGATTACATGAAACTGATAATCAGAATTTCTGTTTGTATGGAACTATTTAAAATAACCAAGAATTCATATTAGCCTCTTCATAAATTTAGAAGCAATGTTAGATATAACTTGACATCCATAAAAGTAGATATAATATTCCTTAAATAAATAACCATATATCTATAAAAAGTATTTATATATAAAAATATATGTATTATGTGATGGCTAATATATTTCACCAAGTTAACATGCTCAAACTTAAGCTCTTGATTATGTCTCAAGCACTTGCTCTACTGATGACAATCTTCTCCATCCAGATTAGGTGACTGTGTCCTTCTAGACTTTTTGCATGTAGAAAATCCTCTCAGTTTTACCTTCAAACTTAAGCTCTTGATTATGTCTCAAGCACTTGCTCTACTGATGACAATCTTCTCCATCTAGATTAGGTGACTGTGTCCTTCTAGACTTTTTGCATGTAGAAAATCCTCTCAGTTTTACCTTCCAATCGGTTCAGAATCTGACTACTTCTTGCCACTTCTAGGGCTACAATTTTAATAGTAGTTATGAAACAGAATGAGGCAGCTCTATAGCAATAATATAAAAAGAAAAATATGACATATTAACTGTAATAATCAAGATGCAAATTAATTTTTATTTTATATGTATTAGTCTGTGAAAAGTAAGGATTAAGTTTCAATGAGGTTTGGAAGTGTATTCATCTACAGCCTTATGCTACCATTTGTGTTTCATAATTTCTCTATAGCATAATTTATTACATTTATATGTGCATTTGTTTGTGTAGATCATAGGTAAGAAAGAATAACTTTAAAAGACTGATGGAGAAATTGGGGTAATGAGTTGCTTGGGGAGAAAGTAGATGTATTAGTTCATTTCTGTTGCTTATAACAAAATACTTGGACCTGGGTAATTTATAAAGAAAATGAAATTTATTTGCTTACAGTTTCTGAAGCTGGGAAGTCCAAAGTCCAGGCAATGCAGCTAGTGAAGGTCTTGGCGGTGGCGACAGTGATGGCAGGGTATCACATTGTGAAAATGGTGGAGCAGAGAGAGAAAAAGAGAGACTAACTTTCTCATTCACTCTTTTTTTAAAAGCCCTCAGAACCACACGCATGACCATCATTTTTAACTCATTCATTACAGCACGGTCCTGCAATCTAATCACCTCTTCAAGGCCCCACCTTTCAACTACCGTAATAGAATTTCCTACTCTCAGCAGTTACAGTGGGGATTAAGTTTTGGGGGAACATTGAAACCAAGGCAGTGGGAAAGAGACTTTTCTTTTCATTGTATAACTTCTGAATTTTATATCAATTGAATGTATTACCAACTTTTAAAAATGAAGTTTTACAGGACTATAATTATCCAAGAAAAGATTATGTTTATTTTTCTCTCAGAGGCTACTTAACTATATGGTACTTCTGAAAATTAAATATCTTAAGATATAGTTCAATTTTCATAATAAAATAAGTTATATGGTATACATAAAATCACACTGTGATCATTTTATATCCCTATCTTATAAAGAGAATATACTTGTTAGAAAAGGAAGAGAAATTACTCAGGCCATTATGAGGTCTCATATCTACTGAAAATGACTTAAATTAAGAAAATAGAACATATGTTTTGTGTATAAAAGGAAAAAAATCATAAAGTCCATTGAATTAATAATGGGTCAAATGATATTCCACAGAAAATGATAGAAATCATGTCTGGAAAAATTGTAACTGAAATGGACAAAGAGCTAGAAATATCCTTTAGGGAATAATCTTGCTATCAGCAGGGAAAATGCGTGACTTCAGAGAATGGTTTCTTTCTTCTTCCTCAATGATCCAGTGCCATGATTATGAACAGTAATTAACTCTAAGACAACAGGGAAGTTGGATAGAAAGAACTGTACCTAAAATGCTGGATAATTAAAGTGAATGAAACAGGAAGCATCCACTAGGGACATAAAAAAAAAATGTGCTACTCTAGCAGAGCTATTAACTATTGCATTAGAGCCCCTAAATCATATGCACTTTTTACCTTCAATGATTTAGGTCAAACTGGATCTTTCCACTAAAGGAGCCAAAAGAGCTTAATGTTTTAGCTGGTTTATGCCAGTGGCAAAGAGACCTTAAGATATACTTCAAGGAAGATGTATGGTAAAGAAGGCATATACTTTTCTCCATTAGTGTAGAAGGTCAAAATATCATTTAACTTATTTCTGAAAGTGTTTTTTATTGTAACGGATACAGCTCATCATTAAACTCAGTTCACTACACAGACTACACTAGCATTTTATTACAGTTATAGGAAGAGGAAGGGGAGGCCTTCCAGGAGTGATTCACGGATGTTTTTGAAAAGTGGTATCACTGCTTTGGAATTCTTAAAATGCTAAGAATAGGTTTGAATGTAGAACATGTGGATGCTGCAATTAAGTCTTTCGGTTGGTGTTTTAACTACACATTGTATAGTAAATGTTTACACAGTTTACATAAAGCATTTATTGAAATTCCAAAGAAGAGATAGAAAGCATAATTAAGGCTTCCATTGAATGCTAAAGGGAGACAACAAAAATGGAGTCAAATACTTGTAAAATACTAGTATAATACTATTAAATACTGTATGATTAGTGAGCTATGTATACACTGTCTTAACCTTTTCTTTTTTTTGGTTTTGTTTTGTTTTTGGAGGCTTGCCGATCCGGGGATCCGAATGCTTGTTGTTACCAGCACCAGCGCTAACCAAGTGAGAAGCCAGCCATCCCCCAAACTATGTATACATTAAGGCCATTTTCTCATGCCACAGATTACCTGCATGAGAAAAAAATTTTAGATGATATACTGGGTTGTATACAGAAAAAAATAACAAAAAACTGTGAGTTCAATTTTTCAGTTGTATTTTTGTTATATTTTATTGACATATAGGTAATATAAATACTACAGTATCTTTTGATCAGAAGCGAGAAGTTTTGGGGCAGATGAAACAGCTAACACAGCAGAGTGAAATAGTGGGATTGAGCAGTTATATTGTGAATCCAAAAGACGAAATGGATATTTATATAAATGGTATAATAATGCATAAACATTGCTATTATTGGGTAACAATGCAATATTTTGGGGATGAAGTTTACTGTAAAAATAAAAGCATCTGGGATTAGAAAACCTGGGTTCATATCTTGCTTATATTATTTGCTTACTTTGGAAACTGAGCAAGTCACTAAACATCTCTGAACCTCTATTTACTTATCAGGAAATTAGGAATAATATTAGTAATAATAATTCTTACATCATAGAGATATTATAGATATTAAACTAAGTAATGGCAGCACCTGGCACAAAATAACTGCTCAATAAACTGTACCTATTGTTCTGTGTGAATTTTCCTATGTTAAACATCTCTTGTAAATGTACTTGTTAATGTATTTTGTTTCTGTTGATAGGCAGGAGCTAACTGATAACTGTTCATCAAGTGTTAGCCTGGTGATGTGTTAGTATAAGATAAGCTCACCTTCAAGAGAGTGAGTGATCATTAAGCTGCATAAGGAAGAGCTCTGGCTCTGGCTTGGTGGTGAGGTTGGCCCACTTTTTCCCATCATGCTTTTTGCAGAGCTTTGTATTTCTACCTTGTAGATACACCCCACCAGCCACCCGAAGCCCTTTAGGTGCACCGTCAGAGCAGTGTCACACAGTGGTTAGAGAAGAGACTCTGGTCAGAGTCCTGGCTCTGAATCCCACGTCTGCTGCTTTCTTTCTTTGAGTGAGTGACTTTTCCGCAGCTTAGTTTTATTATTCTAATATTAGGATAGTAACAAGTACCAAACTCAAAGCTTTATTTGAAAATTAAATGAGTTGAGGCATGTGAAAATAATTCAGAAAGTGCCTGTCACATAAAAAACTGTTTGTAAAAGTTAGCTATCATTCTTAGGGATTGCTAAGCATCTGATTTTTTCTCACTTCCTTACCTGAAACCTATGCTCAAGTTCTTATGAAGTGACATTTGTATGATTAAGGAATGAATTTGATACTTATTAATTAAATTAAACACATGTCATTTTAAAACTTGTTAGAAACAGTACATTTAACTGTGGATGCCTATTCTATCCATTTGGTTTACAGTTCGAAGTATGTTTTCCAGCAATCTGCTGAGCTGTTTTGCCCTTGCTACCTTCTAACAACCAGCCATTTTCAAAGTAGCTGGTGAAATGAGTTACAATTTCTTTCTTTCTTTCTTTTTTGATAAACTGAATATATAGATATACCCTTGCATACTTTATGTATAGCAAAATTGATTGTTACGATATAGCATTCAGTTATATCCAATATAAAGTTTAATTATCTTTTCTGAATTGGTATAACCAAGTCTTTTTTAGCTACTTATGATTGCGTTACATAGTAATTACTTTCTTAATTAGAGAAATAGAAAAATTATCCATTTAATTACAGGTTAGTATATGGTACATTTTAAGCTAATTTTGGTTGATTAATCATTATTTTTTTTCTCTACACACCCTTGTTTATATGATAATTTTATAATTACTCTCTTCCCCTGCTGGTATGTAAATAATCCTAAAATTCTAGAGAAATTAAAAACAGGATTTCTCTTTATCATGTATGACTATCTTAAACATATATATTTAAAATCAAAGTAGAGTAAAAAGAATTAGTTGAAAAAACACAAAATCTTTAGTTGCAAACATAATGCTGTATGAAAAAAATATGTACTGTTTAAAAAAGGACATGAAAACCCAAACAAAAAAAATGACTGCTTCAATGTATTTAGTTCAAAGTTTGATATCAATTCTTCCAAATGCATTAAAGCAAATTATCTGACAAACAAAATTTACTGAACATTATGACTAAATAATTAGGCTATTAGTTTCTTTTTTCTTACATCAGGACTAATTTTCCATACAGGCCTGAAAATAACAAGGATGAGTTCAGAACTTTAACACTGTGTTTAAATTTTTTTTTTTCATTATCCTTCCTACACTTTGTCTCTCATTAATAAAATTTTATTTTCAGAATTTCACAATCTATTTTAATAGAAAAAATGAAACTAAGTAGATCTAGGTCTACATTAACAGAGCATATGAATAACTGTCTATACATTTTGAACCCAGATATAATATTAAACTTTGGTTATTTCTGTATTGCAGAATTATAAATGATTTTTATTTTACTTTTTTGCTTTGCTTAGTTTTATATTCTACAGGAAATAAAAATATATAAAATATATTTCTTCTATAAAAAAGTAATTTTTTAAACCAAATTAATATGTTTGCGTTTCATCTGCCTATGTATTTCAGGTTATGTGATGTACATTAATTGTGTGTTAAATTCAGATTACACATATGAGGTAGATATTAACTGATTAAATTCTATTTTCTGTATGTAATAACGTCTTTGATTTTTACTAGTATGTGATAACTTCTTAATAACTATTATTTAGAATAGACATCAACAAACAATAATTGTACTAAAAGTACTTTTTATTTTACTTTTAAATTTAAAGAATGAATTACTTTTTCTGTTTTTCTGAATGTTTTCCTTTTTATAAAAATGGCACAATATGAAAAATAGAATCAAATTATTATTTTAATTATGGTTTGATAAGATTGGCCACTATAGACACAGGCTTAAAACAGATTAACACACACTAGCCCATTTAAATGTAAATCCCAAATTCATTCAACATTCATTTACTTTGGGAGTTACTCAGGACTCTTCAGGTGGATTATCTGGGAATATTTAAGTACTTGAAAAATACAGCTTACTAGGAAGCGGCCTCAAGCCTTGAGAGACTGGGCATGAGAAGTAGCTCCTAGATTCATATTATTATTATTATTATTATTATTATTATTATTGACTCCGATTGCTGACCCTAAATTTTCTTTTTCTTTTTTTTTAGAATTTTATTTTATCGATATACAATGTGGTTGATTATTGTGGCCCATTACCGAAACCTCCCTCCCTCTTCCCTTTCCCCCCTCCCCCCCAACAATGTCCTTTCTGTTTGCTTGTCCTATCAACTTCAAGGAATTGTAATTGTTATGTCTTCTCCCCCCGCTCCTGGTTTTTTTTTTTTGCTCCTAGATTCATATTATTAATGCATATTGTACCTTAAATTCAGGAACAACTTATATCTAACTCATTCCTTTTTAAGGCTCCTGACCTGTGCTTGGACGGTGACAGGATTCTGGAGGAAGAGATTTGGATACAGAGGATCCCAAGGCCCAAAGGACTTGGAATCTCCTAAGGTAACAAAGGAATCAGTTACATCAGTGATAAAAGGACTGTATCTTCTTTAATAGTTTCTGGTATGTTCATACCTGCAAGGACTCCCTTATTGTTGGATCTGACTGTGGTATATTCAAGCTGCCCCAAATAAAAAAATACTGTAATTTGCTGCAAATCCCTTTTAGAGAAGAGCCACCAGGAGCTAAACTTGGTTTGGTCTCAGAACCTATATTTTGTTTCTACCTCAATTGCTACTGTGGGAGGAGGGGGCATAATTTTCTCTCTACCCTTCATAGTTCTAAGCTGGGATAGACCCCTGTAACAAAAGACAGATTAACAAGAGAAAAACAAATAGAAGTTTATTAACATGCATATTTCATACCATAATTTTCTCTCTACCCTTCATAGTTCTAAGCTGGGATAGACCCCTCTAACAAAAGACAGATTAACAAGAGAAAAACAAATAGAAGTTTATTAACATGCATATTTCATATATATTCATACATGGAGATACCCAGAGAATAAGTAATTCTCATAAAAGAGGCTTAGAAATTTGACTTATAGAGTATCTTCAACAAAGAATGGTAAATTTTCAGAGAAGTGACAAGACAAAGGAAAAGGACTTTGAGTCTCTAAGGGTGGCAAATTGTGGAGAGGCAAATAAATGGGAGTTTGTCAGATAGGTTCTTCTGGTTCTGATAAGGGTCTAATGTTCTTCGAGGCTGATGTGTCTAAAGTTGTCTTCAATTATCAACCTCTGTTCTTTCTGGTAGACAGGAGAGGAGAGACATCTTTGCAAATTTATGTCCTGCTTTTAAGCAAATAGGAGAGCACAGAGAGCTTTTCTTGTATCTGCTTCTGCTCAATTGCTTCAACTCAAAATAATCCTTATGGGAAAGAGGCATATTTTGGGGTGGCATATTCTGTTCTCCTACAATACTATACCTCTTCTTTAACGTGTCTTGCCCCTAAAGTCTTTCCTGGTTATTTTTGTAACCATAACTTAGCTCTTCTAGTTGGAGAACGTGATGATTTATTCATGTGATCAGTGTCCTGAGATCATAATCTTGCCTAGTTCCCTGTCTCTAGGTGTGTAACCATATCCCTCGATAAGCCTCCTTTCCCCAATAAATTCCAGGCTACAGACTTAAATCCTAGCTCCTAGTATGACTATGCTTATAACTGGGTAATAAAATCAGATATTTTCATACCGCCAGTAACAGCTTTATGCGTATGTTTTAAAGCAAACAAAAGAAAGCCCAATTTTGAAAAATGTTCCACTAGAACAGTTGCCAGTTATATGTGGTTATCCTATTCTCCCACCCTACCATATTAAACTATTACATTATTTTCTCAAATGTTTGTGTAGTACATTGTAAACATGGGCTTAATGAACCTTCATAAAGTAAACAAAATACTTCCTTCAGGCCAGTAGAACTGTCTAGTGTGCATTTAATTAGCCATGTGTATTTTCTGAATCTTATTACATTCTAAGCAAGAATATATTTCTCTCTCGCTTCCTTTCTCTCTCTCTTTTTAAATTGGAAACAGTGGCATTTCAGGAAATATACTTATCTTAAAAATTCCCAAGTCACTCTTAGCTATTTTGACACGGGTCAAAATATAGCTTACTTTCTGGTTAAATAAAAGGTAAAATTATTTTCTTTCCTTTTTGTGCTCACATAATTTACCTTGAGTAAAAGAGTTGTCTTTCATACATCTGGTTGTAAGAAAGAACAATGAGATGATTATAACAAAATAATGTTGCATAATGAAGCACTTCAAGTATATGAAAAGTGAATCTCCAAAGAGATAAGAGATGTAATTTGTATTGGTTCTGAAGATGAACACCTGTGGTAGTCACTTTTCCCTATGATAGCTATCTTATCAAAATTAACAGTGATTTAGATTTATATTTGAGGATTATTCCATATTAAATTTGAGTGCTAGGGCAATTTCAAGTAAGTAAAAAATGCTTTTTCTCTAGATCAACAACAAGTACTGTCAAGGTATAAGACTGCCTTTACAAACGAAAAGGCAAGTGTTAGAAGGAGTGCTAGGGCAATTTCAAGTAAGTAAAAAATGCTTTTTCTCTAGGTCAACAACAAGTACTGTCAAGGTATAAGACTGCCTTTACAAACGAAAAGGCAAGTGTTAGAAAAGCAACATTTGTTCCACTGACTAACAAGTGTCTCTTTTGAACATGCAAATGATTATGTAGAAAGACAAGTGGTGAGTGGTTATTTGTCATTAGCATCTTATTGTGTCTTAGTTTAATCAGATGTTTTCTTCTGAACATTTAATTGAGATGATGTGGAAGAACACAAGTGAAATAGTCTCATTTTTTTTTTTTAAGGATTTCTCTTTAAATTGACATTCAGTGTATAAATACATACTTGTTCCCTCCTTGCATTAGAGCATACTTGACCTCTGATTATTGTTAAAGATGAATATTTAGGCTATTCCTAAATAGGTATTAGGTAAATAAAAATCAGTGTGGTATCTGCTGGATTTGATAAATTAAAATAAAATTAAAAAAATTTATTATGGAGACTGAATTTGTATAAACCTGTATATGATATAGTGCCAAGCAATATAGTGTGGTGATTAGAATCACTAGGTCTAGGGCTTTCCAGACAGCCAGTATTTAAGTCCATTCTCCTCTCATTGCTAGCTCTGTGATCCAACACAGTTGCTTAACTTCTCTGAGTCAGGCTGTGGTTAGACTTCAGTGCGTTAGTACACATGAAGTCTTTAGAACAATGCTGGGCACTTGATAGATATCACTCAATAGTAAGCATGACTATTGTTGGGGCTCAAGAACATGATCCTCCAAAATATGGTACTTTGGGGTGCCATGTATTTTATGCTGAAAGAAATTGAGAAAACTGGAGCAGGACGGTCTCTCTGACCTTCTCCTGCTTCCTCTCTCCCTGAAGCAGGTCATAAATCTGAGGATGGTCACATTCTGACCTCCCTTCCTTCACTTTGATGACCCTCATGTGACAGGTGTTCTTCCCTTTACTTGGACAGAAAAAATGTCACATAGGGACACGAAAAAGAATATGAACAATTAGACCTTACTAAGTTTCTCCCAGTTTATTACCATTAGATCACACCCTTTTGTCCTCCAATCCTACTTCTGCGTGACTGTCCATTAAAATATAGTTTTCCTTGTTTCTTTGGGTCTTTACTTCTAAAGGCTCCTTTGTCATGTAAAACTTATATTAAATAAATTCGTATGCTTTCCTCTTGTTAATCTGTCTTTTGTTTTAGGGTAGCCATAAACCTTGTAATGGGTGTCAAGAAAAATATTAATTTTTTCTTTCCTACATTATCATCTCAGTGACAGCATCTAGGAAAAACATTGTGAGAAGTCATATTTTTATCATAACTAAATTAATTTTCAAGTAAGGACAATTAGGGCTTAGCCTTTAAAGTGCCGCAATATATTTAAAGTGCCAAATGTAGACTGAATAAATTGAAAGATTAGAAGAAAGTTGTCTACGTTTCTTTCTTTCCTTCCTTCCTGCCTTCTTTCCTTGTAAAACCTTGGTCTCTAAAAACATACACAAGTGAGCTTGGCAACAACTTCAACAAAATTAAACAAAATCATGTTAGGACTTAGGAAAGAAAGCATTGATAGTTAGGGCCCTGCCTCTGTTCACGCAGAATAAAAAAATTCTTTTATTTCTCTTGACATTTTTTT
>NW_007728645.1:270228-275301 GCF_000696425.1 Galeopterus variegatus | reverse complement strand
GCTTGGTTGGAGTTCCGGATTATTTTAGCTTAATCTATGGCTACCAATTAGTTTTTTAATGATCTTGGATTTCACTAACAAGTTATTACTTTGAGATTTTTATTTGAGAAGTCAACATTTTAAATTATATCTATTATATTTATTGAATTGAAATAAATATAAAGTCAAATATAAAATTACTTACTTTACTTAATGTATAACCAAATAAGGATAAAATACCTTAACAGATGTCACATTTATTCATCACTGAAACTGAACGTCTTGGATTTCACTAACAAGTTATTACTTTGAGATTTTCATTTGAGAAGTCAACATTTTAAATTATATCTATTATATTTATTGAATTGAAATAAATATAAAGTCAAATATAAAATTACTTTCTTTACTTAATGAATAACCAAATAAGGATAAAATACCTTAACAGATGTCACATTTATTCATCACTGAAACTGAACTTGAACCTAATTATTTTCTCCATGATTCATAATATTATTTTCAGATATTTTATGTCATGCTATTAATTTCTTCAGAATCTGAATCAAACCTCAAGAATGTTTTAGCTTTCTGCCTGTATCACTTAGCTAAAGAAGTTTTCAGAGTTTGTAGCCCTCCCCTTTTAACTTATTTTAGTGTGATGTTGTCTGTAGTGGATTGAATTATGTCCCCCCAAACTCCTTGAAGCTTGAATTCTGTCCCCCAAGTTTTATGACTGTTAAGAGGGTGAGAAATCCTATTATGATAATTGAAAGGTGGAGGCTTGAAGGGGTGATTAGATTGTAGGAATGGGTTAAAAATGGTGGTCAGGGGCATTATTCTGAGGGCTTTAAAAGAAAAGAGAGGAGAATCTCTCTCTCTATTCTGTCTGTGTCTACTGTCTTGCACTGTGAGACTGTTGGGTCACTGTCACCACCACCAGGTGGACTTTGGACTTCCCAGCCTCAGAAATTTTAAGCAATACATTTTGTATTGCTTAAATCACTCAGTTTCAGGCATTTAGTTATAAGCAACAGAAAAGGACTGATATGTCATCAAATGAATTAATTAAACTTGCCTCAGTTTATTTTTTAAACACATCTAGTAACACTTTTCTACACATCACTCATCCTGTATTTGGCATTCTGTGAACTGTGCTGTATATAAGAATGCACAGTTAGAAAGCAGTACATCTTTCTTTCTTTCTTCTTAAATTTATTTGTTTCTTTTTCAGCTCCTACTTATGAGTGAGGACATCTGGTATTTCTCTTTCTTATTTCACTTAATATAATTTTCTCCATTTTCTTAATATAATTTCATACATGTTGCTATGAAGAACGTAATTCCATTCTTTTTAATGGCAGAGTAATATTCCAAATATGTATAGTCAATTATGTTTCAATAAAAAACAATAATATATAAATAAATAAATAAAGCAGTATAATTCAGGCACTACATATGATCAGTATATGAAGACATTAAGAAAACAATAATTAAGTAGAACACCTGGTAAACTGATAGCCGTCATGCCAGAAATTGCTAGCTACTACTTAATATCTTTTCTATCCTTCTTTCTGGGAATAATCCCCCACCCCTATTTTATTCAAGTGGCCCTGTGGCACAGATAACAGACCACCCTTCCTTCTCTACTAGTTGCAATATGAGAAAGTTCTGGCTGATGAGATATAGACACAATCTGTTGGTGGAATTCTGAAAAGGCCTCAAGTGGAGCTAAATGAGCTGGTAAGAGTCCTTTTTTCCCTTTGCCTTTTCATTCCCCTTGCTCTTCTTCCTGCTACAGCACACACACAGAATTTGGAGTTCTGGTAGCATCTTTACATTTTGTGGATAGATCTAGAAGGATGTGGAACAGAAAAATGGAAGAAGCCTGAGTATTTAATGATATTATGAGGTCACCTCACCAACTCTGCAATGCCTACTGCTGTACCTGTTCTTTTGTGAAATGGTAAATACTCATTTATTTCAGCTGCTGGAGTCTGGTCTCAGTTATGAGTAAGCAAACATAATTCCTAACTGATACACTTAGTGACATGTCATGGTTGGATGCAAATTTCATGTCTGCAGTGGTGGTGAAATAACTGCATTTGTTTTGCACGTGAGACCATAATGCAGAAAATCTTTGCAGAGGTGGTATGAGTGACATATAATCATTTTTGTGTCATCTAATAGTTCAATCAAGGAAATAAATATAAAAATTTGTGATTTAAAAACCATTTTTTTTCTTAAGTAATACATCTACCATAGGTCAAATTAAAAACACTAGGATCATGGGTAAGTTTCTAAAATGCTTATTTATGAATGGGTTCTTAAATATTTCTGCCAAGGAAAATATGGCAAAGAGGGACTACCCACCTAGCAGAGATGATGATGGATTATTACATAGAAACACAGTAATAGCACTGGAAAATCACATATCATGCTTCTCAAAACAGGGTCCAACAAATACTATTGTCCCTAATAGAGTCTCTGTGGCTTTTTGGTATGAGAATTGATTAGACTTAGATAGCAGCAGAAGATATTCTAACAAAAAAATGAGGTCACTGGCGAGCAACTGTGTCTAATTCAACATTCAGTGCAGCAAAAACACCTCACTGATGTTCAATTAAAGATAAAATGCTAATAATCCAGCAACTACACTACTATATTCAGTGCCCCCCCACCCCCACTTTTCCTCAGACAAGATAAAGAAAACTGATCATAAATAAAGCTGATTATAAAAACTCCACCAAGTTATGTTTACCCCTTTAAGCAGTAATGTTCACACTTGATGTACACTTGGGCCTTTCCTCTTTTTTCATTCTGTAGCTTCTGAGTGTTTTGCCCATAAAAGAAATGACACCAGGAAAAGTCATCGTCTGATGTCAGTTGCATTTAATGACAGAGAGACCAGAAGGCTGTGAGTGGTGAGCCACCAAGTTCCTGCGATCTGGACATTTCAAGTCCACAGGTGACACATTAGGCCTTGATGGTGTCGCCTGCGAGGGCTCTGTGGTGTGTGCTTTCTCCTGGACTGTGTGGGCCGTGGGACTCTGTGCAGAACCTGCAGAATGTGAGAGGTGAGAAGAGGCAGACCATTCTTTTAGCTCCTCAGAGACAATAAATAAGTCTCTCAATAACATCCTACTTAACAGTTGAAACATTTAGTTCTGTGGTATTTAAAACGGCAGTAAACTTTTCAATGGAAAGCATATCACAGAATTCTGAAATCTAAAACTGTTAATAGCCAATAAAAATGGAGCTCCTGCGGTTAAAGTTTGAAAGGAGTGACAAAGCCCCTCCTGTCCCATCTTCCCACCTCCCGACTTCCCTCTGAGCAGCCAGGTAGGTTCTCTCAGAAAGGTCTGAGTTCTGCAGGACCCTCAGAGTGGACAGAAAACACTTCGGACACTCCTTGCCTACTTTACCTCCTTCCGTCTGTTTCTACTGTTTCACGATTTGGGTGATCGATGAAAAAATTGACACCAGAGATTTTCAGTAATTTCCCCATGTTTACACCATTAGAGAAAGAAGTGAAATTAGACTGCTAGTCTAAAGTTTTGTTTTTTGTTTTTGTTTTTTTGGTTATACAACACTGTCTGGATACAAAGGAAATGATTCTTAAGACCGTTTGAAACTGAGTTTCAAATCCTTTCCCACCTGAGTGTGTTAAACTGCAAATGAGTGGAATTTGTCACATACTTTACAATTACTTCAGAAACTGAAGACAATTAACCATGGCTATTCATTGAGGGAGTAATTCAGGGAAATGGTGTTAGACTGCATGAAAATTCAAAGCAACAGTTCAATCAATCAATCAGAATATTATTTATTCATCATCAGCTTTGTGTGCAGGATTCTGGAGAATGTAAAAGAAGCATAAAATACAGTACCTGGCCTTAAAGAACTGACTATTTTGTTAGGTAGACAATGTGTGTGTGTGTGTGTGTGTGTGTGTGTGTGTGTGTGTTTAGGAGCTGGATGGATATCAGCTGGGATGTGTAGAATTTCCTGAAACTTCATTGTAGTTAATGAAGGAGAGAAAGACAACCAGATGCTCTTACTTAATTAGAAAATGAGACAGAGAGAGAGGAGGAGGAGGAGGAGGAAGAAAATGAGGGGGGGTAGAAGGAAGAAGTTGTTCAGGAATTTTGGTTTTGGTCTCTGAAGCGATCAGCAGCTTGATGGGTCTATGGCTGTTCAAAATCTCCTGGCCAGTCAATTCCTGAAAGAAGCTAAGACCTTTACAAGAAAGATCATGGGGTAAAATAGATTTTATATGAGAAGAGAAACAGAAATGAAGAATGCAGAAATGGAACTAGGAGCTTAGAATGTTCTAACTACTATATTTCCTGAAATGAGACTCTGTAGAGCTCCCTTATTACCAGACTAGTCATTAGACTAGAGTCATAAGGTCACTAGTTCTAAGTCACTAGACTAGAGTCATATGTCACTAGACTCATGAGTCATTTTCTAAGCTTGTGCAAAAGGTTTAAATTGTTTTCAATCAAATTTTTCGTGAATAAACGGACACGAATTGCCTAGGAGAGTGTATGGTACATGGAAAGCATCATGAATGCCATTAACATATTAAAATATTATAATTTCTGGTATCCAGGATTCACATGGTTAAAGTTACAAAAGGAAAAACAGAAAGCCGATGCACTTCAATATGTATATAAAGGAAACAACAGAGTGAAATTTGGGAGCCGTGAGCTTTGGTCCCATTTCTATTACCAAGTGTCCAGTCACCCTTGGATAGAAATGAGGTTAACAAATCCTCAATTTTCTTTTCTGATGATTATGTTCTACCTAGATGGGTGATTTCAAAGATGTGTTCTATCTTTAAATTTATGTAAATCCGGGGTTCAATTAAAAGCCTGGTATAATCTGCAAGTATCTTTAATATTTGTCCTGTGAAATCCTCCATGCATAAACTTATATGACTTTTGAAGAAAGGAAAAACCAGATTTTCCTCCGTGTGAACTTTTTTCATATTAGCTTTCCAGTCTTGTACTGCATGAGTAAACTCATTTCAGAGGCTTCCAAATAATTATCACTGATTAAGGGACAAGGGAAACTTGTTTCTTTTTCTTTTTTTTT
>NW_007728645.1:267831-269530 GCF_000696425.1 Galeopterus variegatus | reverse complement strand
GCACCATCCAGTGCGCCACCGGGCTGGCCCCAAGGGAAACTTGTTTCTAAATCATAACATGTGGGAAGTGTACACTTGTTTTCCCTGACATTAACAGGCTCTTAATTCCATCTGAAAAGCTGATTTAATACAGGTTTAAGCTTGTATATCTATTATTATTGAGAATGAATCTGCTTTTACACTGGATAGAAAATATGATTGTGTTCTGATGGGAATGACATTTAAAATAGGTTTTCTAGACCTGGTGTGCCCATGGAAACCTCGCAGTTAGAAAAGGAGAAAAACGTCAAAGAGGCTCATACATTTGGCTTTGTTTCTGCTGCCTACACTTTTTTCCTGATACATGTGTTTTGTGGCATTGCCTC
Source organism: Galeopterus variegatus (assembly GCF_000696425.1). Classification (NCBI taxonomy): domain Eukaryota; kingdom Metazoa; phylum Chordata; class Mammalia; order Dermoptera; family Cynocephalidae; genus Galeopterus; species Galeopterus variegatus. The sequence continues at coordinate 269,165 of NW_007728645.1, read as the reverse complement.
TAGTGCTCAAAAGGAAAACATTTTGCAAAATAATATATTAAAGCAGTGTACAATATTTTGATGCATTTTTAAATGAAAACTTTCTCTGCTCTCCTATCACTGACCTCTCCACCTCTGTATTCATCTTCTTCCCTTCCTTTGACTCCCCAGAGCACTCTAGTGTTTTCCTAGGGAACAAAAGCAAAGGAAACTTGGGGCTTTTAACAAGGCTTAGGTACTGCAGGGAATTCCCATTTCTCACCATGCCCCTTTCAACCGCAGTTCAAGGACTCACTCTTGCAAAGACTGATATATGTATTTTGAGCAACGAGGAAAAACAAGGTGCTGAGGTCTCTAAGTGACAGTGTTTTTAAAATTGCCCATCACTTGGTAACCATGTCTTCCTCTCTAGTGAAAAACTTTAGAGGTTCATCTTCTAGTATAAGCCTGACAAGTGACTTCTATGGTTTTAGCGATTGGAATTGTTGCAATCTGTAAGTCACATAACCTAAGGAAAAAAATCTGATCCAGAAATAAAAAAACTTATTCTATTGATTAAATAATCTCTGTTTGGAAGACATAAATTCAAAATGGAGCAAATTGATTTAATCTGGCAAAATTATGGTTCATCCTAGCTTCCTGTACTGCTCAGTAATGACTTTATATTTCCTTTCTTATTCCCCGTCATTTGCCTCCTTCTGGGTCTTGGATATAAACTCCACATGTATTTATCCGTTTTCAATGGCATTGTTCTAAAAAAAATCTTTTGTGCTGGATTTCTGTAGGATATTAATTTTATCTAAACTACATCAAAACACAATTATAAACATTAAAATTCCTATTTTCCTCTGTAATAGAGACACTTTTACTAAAAAATGCAAATATGCTCTTCCCAGTCAATTTTCCAGCACCCTCACAATTGTGACTTAGCTGGGTAGCCTGAAACTATGTTGGTTTTAATAGCAGCTTTTGAACATCTGAGGCTTAGGTAACAGAAATCAGAGCAATGATATCATAGTGGCACTGTCCCTTAACAAAGCAGTGGCACTCAACTTGAGAAAACAGTCTGGCCTCTGAGACTGAAGAAAAATCACCACTGTTATGATTATGAAACAGAAGGAGACAAGGGACTAAAAGTTAAATGAGGTTTTTCCCTCTAGAACTGAAAAACAAGTTAATCCAAAAGACAAATTGGATGGATTTTCTTAAAAAATTGTTGGCTCCCCATGACTGGAAGTGCTCACGTAACAGATGGACACTAATCTATGGGAATCCTGCAATGGGTGGAAATTGTATCAGGTGAGCTCTAAGCCCTGTCTACTGCCGAGATTCTGTAGTTCTAGAAACCATATGGT
>NW_007728645.1:263809-267195 GCF_000696425.1 Galeopterus variegatus | reverse complement strand
CTATTTTCTGCTTGTTTCTATACTATTATAGACAAGACATCATTACAAATCATTAATAATTGCACCTATTAATTATATTTTCAAGTGTTCTGAGGCATAGTCTCAGAGGTGAGACATTTGAGGTGGCTGGAGTTTGGAACAAAGAATATGAATGACACTCTGTTTGTGGCAGAAGGAAAGAGCACAGGAGATTATTCCCCAGTTCACTAGATTTTTACCTGATGATTTACAAGGTATGTAAATTACTAGACAACCACAGAAGGTACATTTAATGACATCTTAATGCATCATGGAATTTACGACAAGGCATGAATAGCTTGTGCACTCAACCATTGGAAGCAGATGCTGCAATCATTCTACTTAATACTTAGAAGCAAAGTAAAGCATATTTTTTTTTGTACAAATGTTTATGAAACATTAATAAGAATAATATGCACTATTCAATGCTGAACTGTTCAAAATCTGAAATCCTTTCCTATAAATATTTATAAAGGAGACATTTTTGTTCTCCACATAAATTGATTTCAAGCCCAGATTCTGAGATGCTGAATGGTTTCCTTTCTCTTGGTATATATTTAACTAGAGTAAGACTAACTAACTCATAGGACAGCATCACTTTTTACTGAATCTACTTAGTGAGAGCCTAAAGGGATTGCTTTGAATCGATTCATAAAATATACTCATCACCACAGTAGCTCAGTTAGTGGCATGGAAATGGAATTTTTACTATTGTGTTAGCCACTAACTACTGTGTTTGGAAGAATTAATGAGCTTCATTAAGTTCAAAGAAGTACACGATTTCTAAATTATGTGGTAGTGCTTGATATTTATAAGCTAAATAACTTTTAAAATGCCTTTTCCATCAGTGCCTCAAATGTTGAGGTAGAATATATTTGAGGAAAACCTCTACATTCCAAAATTTGAACTACTATCTAAAATGGTATAGTTCACTGCTAACTGCAGTTGCAGGACCCTAAGTCACACTGTTGTCTTTCTGGCAGTATCTTTTCTATTTGCCATTGTATTATGTTTCTTTTAAAGACTTTTACTATCCAATGTCAGGTTATTTTGGGTTTTTTTTCTCTCTTTCTGACGGGGGACTCTTTGTAGAGAAATAGGATACTAACTCTAACTGTGATTTTCTTCCAGTTAAAATGATCCTAATTGCTAATTGCTCTTCAACATTGCAGTACTGTCTATACTTAGCTTCCTGGATTTGGTCAAAAAATGTTAAGATTATGAAATGAATCATTTTTATAACTTTATTTGTGTAAGTATGTAACTATGGAGTAAGTTTAACCTGGCAAGTTTAGCCTTCTCAGGCAATACAGTGAGTTTATTGAAAGGCATTAGATGAAAAGTGAAAAGGGCTTTATGGTCTAAAGAATATCCCACAACAGCTAAGTAGAGAAGGACAGCTTGCAGGTGATTAGAAGCTATGCATAGGAGTGATTTTAAGAGTAATGCTGAGTTTGCCTTATTAATACCACTTAAATCTGCCCAACCCATTTGAACACAATATGCTTGGTTATTTATATTAGCCTAGAGACATTTGATCTTAGCATGATGATTTCTACACTCTCTAATCCATCAGCTCACGTTTTATTATTTCAAAATGCTGACATTTGTAACATCTCTGAATTTTGTGTTTGTTGTAGATTTCCAAATACAGTTATGCACAGGCAATGTCCAGATCTAAAGAGAGCTCTATCATGCATTAGAAAGCTATGCCACATCTTCAGATATTAAAAATCTATTTTTGAGCCACTCTTGTCCTAACTGCCAGAAATTGTAAGGCAAAATTGGTAAGAAAATTTCTTCTTTTCTATTGCTGTATATCTACTGTATGTTATGGACTTCTTTAATATATTGAAAGCTTTTATCTCAATTGTGTCTAGAATAACTCTGTGAAGTAAATTTTAGCACCAAAGTAAATTTTTACAAGAATATATACTAAAAATAATCAAATCATTGCTACTTAGGCAGATATTTGTTCTAACTGGAAAAAATTAGGATAAATGGAATTTGTATTAGAAAATACCAGTGGTTATTTTGAAGCACCAATTATTGCTATTGTAAAATAAAGACTGCATAAATGTTTGCATTTTCTCAGTATCATAAACTTTGTTTTGCAGTAGAAAGAGAAAGAATAGCAAATAATGAATATATTCCACAGCCCATTTTAAATGGGTAAGGGCAGAGATTATGGTTTATATAAGCTTTAGAGTAAACCTAGGATAACAGTATTGCAGAGCCCAGTTGTGGTCTAGGTATACCTAGGTGTCTTTCTTTTATGGCTGTACTCATAATTCCCTCACTAGAGTCCATATTAACACCTTACCAGGAGGCTGACTAATTGCCTAGGCTCGAACCCCATGCCAGTCGCTGCTTATTCACACATACTGGATCATGTGACTCACCAGTCACTGAAACAGTCACTATCCTCTTCTCTACTATGTTTATCATCATTTGTGATGTGAGGTGCGAGAACCTCCTGTGTTCTACCTCTTATCCCCAGTCCTTCCTGAGAATGTTTTCTACCTGCCGCTCTCACTTCCAGTCTGGCAGAGACCAGCATGGCAATGGTAGCAGGGGGAGGAAATGAGCAATTTTATGCATTCTGTTGCATTTAATATTCACCACAACCCCACTTGGAGAGATGAGAGAAAAGGCTTAGTGAGGGTAAGTACCTTGCTCAATGTCACACAGCTATGATATGACATAGCTGTTGTTGGGACCAGTTTCTGATTCCAATGCCTCCTTTTCCCCACTGGATCACTGTGGTGGCAGCATGAATGACCAGTGAATAGGTACTCTCACATGTGAACCACTGTCAGCGTTCCCATGGCTGGTGCCTTATCTACCATGGTTTTGGTTTTCGTCTAGGATGGGTCAAAGATTATAAGGGCATTACACCTTTTCATTTACTAATAGATTGCAAAACATAAGTTTCATTTACTTAAAGTTTCATTTACTAATAGATTGCAAGGCTTAAGTCTTCAATTAGTTTGGGAAATGAACTATTTAATGGAAAATGTAAGTATTTTTCAAAGACAGTTTTAACTGGATGTTTTTGAAATATGAAACCTAGTAATCAGGGCTCTGTGGGCAAAAGTTTTTAATCAATTACTCCTCTAAGAGTTTATTTTTTTCTGAAACCTTTATAGTTGACATTTGGCATGTCAATAGGCATTTGAAGGAGAGAATGAGCTGAGGGTAATAAAGGAGTAAATGATTCTAGAAATAGGCTTGAGGAAATGTCAAGCCGAGATTATAGATTGCTGGGATTGCTATTCTTGTAACTTATTTTCCTGGATATATCCTTTTTTTTTTTTTTTTTTTTTTTCTTTTTCTGTGTCCGGCAACAGATCGCAACCCTCAGTGTC
>NW_007728645.1:261256-263235 GCF_000696425.1 Galeopterus variegatus | reverse complement strand
AGAAGTAAGGCCATTGCTCTTGATCAGGAGCCAGAAGCCTTGAATGCTGGATTTTCACCGGATGCTTAAATTGTATTCTTTACTTACATCACAATTAAATGACTTTTATTTTTGAAATATGAATGACTAATTACTATTTTATATTGAAACAACTTTCTAAAAATTTTTGATAAAACAGTATTTATTCTTTCAAAAAGAAAGAATAACAAACCAGGCTAGGGACTTCTGATTCTGGGTCCAAATGGAGTAGATTCACTTCTCCTTATTGCTCCTAATAAGTACAACTAAAACCCCTGGAGATTATCTATAAAACAGACATAAAGAAATTATGAAAGCTAGAGAAGAGGGCCGACCAACAATGGACTTGGGATCCAAGAAATGACACAGTGAAAACTCACAGGGTTTTATTTTTGCCTCATCTATCCGGGACTAGGAACTGAAGAAGCCAGCAACTTGGAAACATTAAAGGGATCATACCAAAAAACAAACAAAAACAATTTTTAAAAAAGTGTTCCCTTTACCTAAAGGACCAAAAAAGGGTCAGAGTGCAAGAAAGGAAACTTTTGGAGTCAAACACCAGGCCTGTCAACAAAAGCTGAGTGGAGAGTCTAGACTTGCATCACTGCTGTGTGTGGTGAGCATTCCCCCACCCATGCCACCAGTCAGGATGGTATTGGGGAAGACGGGGTGGAAAGGAGCCCCTGATCCCCATGGTCTCAGTATAGGCCATCTAGACTTTTGCTCCCATGCTGGGCAGTAGCCCCCTTCCCCTACTGGCACAGTGTCAGAGGAGGACTGCTAAAACAGGAGATTTAAATAAGATCCAGAGTCTAACAATACAACACCCCAAATGTCCAGTATACAATCAGTATGCACTTGTCATTTCAAGAGCCAAGATAATATCAATTTGAATGAGAAAAGACATCAGCACCAAGATGACACAAATGCTGAAATTATCTGACAAAAATTTTAAAGCAGCCATCATAAAAAGGCTTCAAAGAGCAATTAAGAACTTGACTTAAACACATTAAAAAAGAGAGAATCTCAGCAAAGAAATTGAAAATATAAAGAATAAACAAATGGCATTTTTATATTAAAAAATTATAGTTAACAGCACCAAAAAAATCCTCAGTGAATGAGCTCAACAACATAATGTAAGGGACAGAGGAATGAGTGAAAGAACTTAAAGATAAAACTGTGGAGTGTACTAACATTAATAAAGCAAATATATTTCACAGGGCCTAGCTTCCAAAGCCCTGTAGTTTCAGGTATAACCTAACTTTTTAAAATTGCATATAGAAATGTTAAACTTGCAAATGACACCCAGGCTAAAGTCTCTGTTGTAGATAAAGAATTGTAACACAGCAGAATTGCTGGCCCAAGTACAGATGTTCTTGGTTAACCTACTGATTGATATGTTAAGAAAGTTGCTTGATTATTGTGTAAAAATACTNCCTGGATATATCCTTTGACATGATTTCATAAATATTTTCTTTGTCTCTCCAAATGAAGTTCAAACTCCTGAAGCTTGGAGAGCAGATAAAGTGTTTTATTAACATTATATCTTCAGTGTCTCACATGTAGCTGCTGCTTAATAGTTACTGAATAAATGAATACAAATTGAAGAGTAAACCTTAACTCTTGTATATTGTATGTTACAACATATTTGCTTGACTAAGATCTATCAATTGTCTTTGAAACATGAATATAAGGAACGGTAATGAAATCCATGGAGCAAAGAAATATTAATCAGAACAAAGTCCTTAAAAACTACATGTGCAAGTTTGTGTGTATGTGTGCAAGAACATGTGTGTTATAAGTATGTGCATATGTTTATCTCCTACACAGTGGGTTTTCATAATGTACATTTTTGTAACTCATTTGATTGAACAACACTCACATTGTATAGGCAATCTAGAACTAGCTCTTTACCCTGGGGACTTGAGAAGAAAGCTTCTGGATGCTATTTCATCATACCA
>NW_007728645.1:259111-260889 GCF_000696425.1 Galeopterus variegatus | reverse complement strand
AAATTACTGAAGTGCAGCCCTTCCAGGCCTCTCAATGCATACATAGTGCTTTGAGTAATCATGTAATTCTTTTTTTCATCTTCATTACGCAGAGGGAAGTGTAACATAAAACAATAGAAATTACCCAGTATGAGAGAGAGAAAGAGAATGAACTGAAAAACACACTGAAAAGAATCTCAGTGATCTGTGGGACTATAAGAAAAAAAATCTGACATTTGTATCATATGATTCACAGGAGCAGAGAAAAAGGATGTGGCTGAAAAATTATTCAAAAAATAATGGCTGAAAATTTTCCAAATTTGGCAAAAGACATACACTTACAGATTCAAGCAGCTTAGTCGACTCAAATAGCCTATACCCAAAGCAAGGTACATTAGAACAAATTATAATTTCTGTAAAATAAAGACAAAGAAAAATATCTTGAAAGAAGCAAAAGAGAAACAACACCCTACATATATAAGAAAAACAATTTGAGTGACTCAGACTTCTATACCCAGTGAAATATCCTTCAGGAAAGGGAAACTAAGACATCCTCAAGTGAGGGAAAACTGTGAAAATTTGTCACCAGCACATTTTCTCTAAAGAAGTAGCTAAAAGCCTGATAAAAACAAGGAATCATGGAGCATGAAGACCAATGAACTGAAAAAAGTAAAAATATAAGTAAATACAATAAACTTTCCTTTTCATGAGTTTCTCAATTGTGTTTGATGGTTGAAGCAAAATTATTTTATGTGGTTCTCAATATATGTGGAGAAAATATTTAAGACATTTCTATTCTAAACTGAGAAGGGTAAAGAGACTTGAAAGTTAAGGTTTTATATTAGTGATAAAACAGTTGATTTTGGTGGTGGTTACACAAATGTGATAAAATGACATGAAACTCTACATATACATGTACCAATGTTAACTCCCTAGTTTTGATATTGAGCCATGGTTATGTAAAATGTAACCTTTGGGAGAAACTGGGTGAAGTGTACCCTGAATCTCTCTGTGCTATTTTTGCAACTTCCTCTAAATCTATAGTTATTACAAAAAAATGTTTAAAAATTACAGTTGTCTTAGTACATAGATTTGTTAAATATTTTTTCTTTGAAAAATAAGTATATTCCATATGCTATACACAAAGACCTGTTCAGGTCTGCTCACTCCAGCTCACCTCCAAATTTGGTCCTGATCCATTAGTGGATCTTTGCAGATCACAGCCTGGAGACTGGTTACAATATATTTTTAGCAAATGTTCAACCTGATCTTTACAAAAGTAAGATGTCAGGATGAAATGCAATCATCATCAAGTAAAATTTCAAAATGAGAAAGTGATAATTCCCAAGCCAACATTTAATCAACTGAACTACATCTTTGTTGCAACAGAGTATTAATTCAGTTAACTTTGCTATTTTTTTATGTAGTATCAATCTATCAGATATAAAAGAAAATGCTGTGGAAATATCTATTATAAAGATACCTCCTAATAATAATTTTTGCATGCCTACTATGTGCCAAGTACATATACCATCTTATCAAAATTCACATCAGTCCTGCAATGTGAATATTATTTTTTCTGTCTTGTCATCGGAGATAAAGATGAGGCTCAGAAAATTTAAATAACATACCCAAGATTATCCATCTAGTTAGCAGCCAAGTGTTTAAATCCTAGTTTCTATCATGCAGCTTACAATCAGGAAAACAAAAACCACAGCAAGTATTTCAAATAGAAAAAAATTAACACGAGTTTTGGAAAGTGGAAAAGGCAAAAATTGGAATGTGAGTTGATTTAGAAA
>NW_007728645.1:256537-258656 GCF_000696425.1 Galeopterus variegatus | reverse complement strand
AGGCTCAGAAAATTTAAATAACATACCCAAGATTATCCATCTAGTTAGCAGCCAAGTGTTTAAATCCTAGTTTCTATCATGCAGCTTACAATCAGGAAAACAAAAACCACAGCAAGTATTTCAAATAGAAAAAAATTAACACGAGTTTTGGAAAGTGGAAAAGGCAAAAATTGGAATGTGAGTTGATTTAGAAATTAGAAACTGTAAGAAGCAGCTGGGCTGGCCGGTTAGCTCAGCTGGTTAGAGCACAGCCTTGGAACACCAAGGTCAAGAGTTCAGATCTAACTGAAGAGCTGGGAGAAGACAAGTGAAGTGGTGTTAGCACCAGAACTCGGGCACATGGGAGAGGCTGGCCTTTGGTGGCCAGTTCTCCAGAGGTGATATCAGGTAAGATGGAGGAGGAAAGTGAGAGAATGAGAGGGAGGGAAAGAGAAAGGGAGAGGTGATTGTGTCTGTTCCTCTCCTGGTTTCTCTCTCATATCCCAGTGCCTCTCATTGATCACACTCAAAGAGTTGGCCAACTAGAAAAGTACACTGAAAAACAGTTTGCAGCCCGCCAGCCCCCAGGTCAGACAGGAAAGGGTTAAGACATCAAACCACAAATTAAAAAAAAAATAGTATAGACTGATTTTTTTAAAGCAATGATATTTGTACTGTAATGTGTGGCTTTCAAACTAAGCACTGTGCACTGATATTTAAAACATTGCAAGTTAAAGGGTAAATTTCTTCATTATATTTTCTAATTTCTAAGAATTCTAAAAGGATGTAATATATACTTTAGTCTTTCTTTTTTCCTTACTTTCCCATCAGTCTTCCAGATGCAGAGGTATGCAATTTAAATTTCATATTTAAGCAGTTGTATAAAAATCTTTAACATTCTGAAATTCTAACCTTTGACATGATCTAAAACACAGAAAATGCTAAACTGCTTCACTTTCTTTTCATAGATCTCTGGTTAGCACTGAAGGTGCTAATGAGGTCAAGGTCTCGGGTACATATCCTTAGTGGGCCAGTTAGCATCACTGCCCTACAGGTCCACGGATGATTTTCCTAAACTTAGTTAGACACGTTAACAGATGCTGCTGTTCACTCGAAATACCCAGGTGGTTGATGGGCCAGTGCAAAGTTCACTGTTGTATTCCTAGATGCTGTTGGGACCAGGAATCAGTAAACATCTCAACATACAGGAAGTACACTCCTCTGTAGTGTATTGAAATTTAATGGGAAAGAAATGGTTCTAGTCATTTCTTTTGGGAAAAGGTGTTCTTTTTAAAAAGCTGACACAGATGTCAATAAGTTTGACCCAATGGACTCTCGCCCCTCTCTCTCTATAAATTCCCTTAACTTTTGGACCAACGTTGATTGAACAAAAGTAAAATTTCTTCCTTTTTGCTGGACTTCTTGTGTAAAATGTCAATGCCAGCAGAATATAGGTTGGATTCTGTAGAACATATATAGGAAAATGAGGAAGGTATTATAGAGAAGAAGTTGCTGGGCTTATAACTGGAAGTGTACTGTTATTATTTATATGGATCATTAAGAAGCAGAAATTAAGTGGAAAAAAGTGCAGTTGCATCTTCAGTGGACCAAAGAAAGAGAGAAGGCTCAGAAGTCATTTTTGGCATCATAACACTGGGAGGTTTATCATGAATAATGCTAAATGTGTAATATGTATTAAATGAAGATAATTTGGTAGAAGAAAAAGCTTGTCTCTGGCTTGTGCGTTTAAAACTATTAGATGCCCGTGGTGGCAACATGTAATGGGAGATTTGTTTCTGACTATGTCTCTCTAGGCTGATTCAATCTTGTGGAAATGATTACTAATGAGAACTTGAGTAACATCTGGTCATCAACTTGGAGTAGGTGAGTGGTTTCCAAACACACAGTCAGTATCAGTCTGTGGGGCATAAAATCAACTCAGTGTTTAGTAGATCTTGACTATCACTTCTGAAAATGAAATAGAATATAATAAGATAAAAAAAATAGAAGATTGGACTAGACTAGACTAACAGGATAGAATCAGAATAGATCAAAGGGTGAGTAATATTTTGTGAAATGTTTAATTCAGTTGTATTGAGGTATCCGTGTGTGAGTGTATGTGTGTGTTCAGGGTCATGAT
>NW_007728645.1:250057-255427 GCF_000696425.1 Galeopterus variegatus | reverse complement strand
TGTAAGCCTAATAAACCTTTTTCCTTTATAAATTACCCAGTCTCAGGTATTTCTGTTATAGCAACACAAAATGGACTAAAACACCAAATCATATGGATTTATCTTGAAGATCTGAAATTTCTTTTACTTAGTGGTTAATTCTTTATATTGTCTTTATATAATAATCATACAGTGTATACATTACTGGTTATTTAGCATGGGGTGAGTGTGGGGGACAGTTATGATTGTTCCAAAAAGCAGAAGACTGAAAAACACTGACATAGTTTGTGAACTGTCAAGTTTTGTCAACTTGATTATGGTAGGCAGACTCTAAAATGGCCCCCACATATTTCCTACCTTCTAATATTCATGGCCTTATGTAATCCCCTCCTCATGAGTAATTTGGTCCTTACAAATAGAATATAACAGCAATGAAAGAATATCACTTCTCTGATTAGATTACAAAAGATTGTGACTGACTTCTATCTCGCTAGCATTTTCTCAGTATTGCCTTCTTAGCTTGCATAGTTTGTTAAAGAAAGCTTCCATAAGGGAAAAGTCCACATGGAAAGAAACTGGAGGTGGCCTCCAGCCAACTTCCAGCAGGGAATTGAGGCCCTCAGTCTCTCCAGGAACAGCTCTACAGAAACTGAATGCTGCCAATAACCAGATGAGCTCAGAAACAAATTCTTCTCCAATTGATCCTTCAGATGAGACCCCAGCTCTGGCTGACAAAATTGTTGTAGTCTTTTGAGAGATTCTTAAGCAGAGGACCCACCTATGCCATACCCAAAGGGAGGTGTCGGTGATGGGCCATAATAATCATATACAGTGTATAGTGACAAAATAAAAATTAAAAAAAAAAAATAAATAAGTAGCTAATTTTGGGGACAATTTTTTACATAGCTATTGATAACTAACGCATTGATGCATATCCTGGTTCTCCAACAGGGGACATTTGGCAATTTGGAAATTTTGGAAACATTTTTGGCTTTCATAACGGTAGAGACCAGAGATGATGCTAAACATTCTGCAATGTACAGGACAGCCACCAACAGCAAATAATTTCTGACCCAAAATAGCAAGTGTCAAGGTTGAGAAACCATGGTCTATACTCTAAATTTTAGTAACTTTAGACAATAGACCTTAAATCTCATATTCCACACACTATTTCTAATGTTTACTCATAAAAGGGAATAATTTGTCAACACATCTTTGAAAATCCTGTTGTAGAATCAATGGCATTTCATTCATTTTTGAAGGATCACAATATTTTTTTTCTTTAGAAATATCCCAGAAAGAAAAGTATAAAATATGCCGCTATTAAAAACCTTTATTAATTGTAGAGATACATCCATTCTGAAATGTATGGGTAAGTTAGAAGCTGATAATAAAACATCCAAATGAGCTAGAGAAATTTTACGTATTAATCTCTCTATGGTAACACCTGAGCAGCCAAATTTATCTTTCTCTATATTGGCAAGTTATGCTCCCCTCAGGCCAAGACTCATTATGCCAAGTTATATCTTACCCTGAAATGGTTGACATACAATGAAAGGAGCCCCTAAAATCCTGGTGGGTGTGTCTTAACTTCTCACATTCAAACCAGAGTGCTTCATGAATAAATCAATGGAGTTGTCACGGAGAGAAGGCATACATTTTTCCATAAATGGAAGTGTAAGCAACCAGCCAGTATGTTTCATTTATGACCTGTCTTGTCAGAGAAACAGCATACTTTGAATCACAGGGAAATTGATATATTTCCAGTACATAAAAACAGCCTGAATGGTAAAGAAATAAATACTGGTACATTTCTGCTTTTTGTCTTATTGAGAGCAATAATATAATTACCAATTATGTGTGTGTGTGTTTTGTTTTGTTTTTTGTTTTTAAGGAAATAAGAGTGGTAGCAGATATTCCACGGAAGAAATAGCTCACCATGCTAAAGGCCAGCATTGTCATGCTCAAACTTACCATAAGCACACAGTCTCAGCACAGCTGCAATCAAGTCACCTTCATCAAATAAGCCAGATAGCCTCTTAGTCTTGACTGCACATGTAAGCACCCCACTTTTGCCTATATCGACCAGGGAATATTGGTTAAGAACATAGCTGCAAGGGTCCATTACCATTCAAGCACATTTTTGTTCTAAATTAATTATCTAGTCTTGAGACAGGTGAAAGGTTGAGTTGAATCCACATTGTGGCTTTGCTTTGACCATGATCATGAGAAATTGTGGTTGATCAGTGTACACCTAGAAAGTGGTTAAGGAGCACAATGTGAAAAGTTAAAGATATTGGTTCAATATCTTTCCTTTTATCCACTACTCAAAAACTCGAATGGCTCCTTATTCTCTACAAAAATTTTAGTCTCTGTCTAGCATTTAATAATTTTACTCCAATCGCTTCTAAAAAAAAAAAAACTCTTAGTACTTCCTTTCTTAGTCAAAGTCAACTAGACTCCTCTCCTTCTGATGTCTGTGTCACAGCTTGTGGGGTTCTCTCCATCTGAACTACCCTTTCTCTTCCTGAACGAACCTTAACCATCCTCAAAAGTCCAGTTAATATTTTTTTCTTTCAATGAATTCTTCTTAAATTCCCAGCAGGAAGATAGTTTTCTCCCTCCTCTAAAATCACAGAATTCTGTGTGTTTGTATGTATTTTGTATTGTATTGCATGTCTAAATAGTCTTTGTGTTTCTCCAGTGCACAACGTCCACTAGACCCTAATGAAATGCAAAACACTTAATTAAATTTGTAAATGTATATCTGTATTGCCAGATTATCTAATCCGTATTTCTTGTTTGCCTGATTTAACTTGACTATTCCTCAGTGTTTCATTCATTCTATAGAAATATCATAGAAAGCTGACAGACAGCAGAACTTACATATAATTAATTAATTAATAGTGGTCTATGGAACACCTTAATACCATGTATTTACCCTTAGTCTGGCATCATCAAAATAACATAGTATTTCTTTCCTTGGTAATGAGAGATGATCTAATTTCTCTCAAAGGTACATATGACTTTGCAAGTCTAAACTGCTGACTTACCTGGAATAAGGTTTTCTTTTCTAGGACAGGCAAGGCAATGTGGTTAGTGTATAATTGCTATAGTGTTGGTTAAAACACCGTTAAATTTAATTAAGAAGGTTTAATGGCCGAAATGTTAATATAGTTCTAGTTTATAATATCCAGCCTTAAGGTGTGTTTTGTCTGATGAATTCATAGTGCTGCTCAATGTTCATTTTTCTTGATTCTGCTGCCTGACAGAGAAGGAAGTTGAATGATTCAGAGAGAAGAATAAACATTTCTCCTTCCTGTATAACATGTTTATTTATGACATATTTGGTTTATAATAAAGTAGAAGAGTTAGGCAGAATAGAATCTATCCTGAAAAAGAAGACATGAAGCTAAAAATGAAAATAAAAGGACAGAAATATAAACATAGATCAGATAATTATACTTCCTCATTAACTCTCATTGCAATCTTCTTAAGAAGACTGAATGTATTCCACTACCAGGATTTGCCTGCTAATAAAATAAAAATATTCTGCTTTATAGATAGAAATTTGGGTTAATTCCTATTGTCTTGCCATCATATCTTAATGACACTAAGAAATTAGTACTTACTAATAGCATGAAACTTATCTTCTGAGAATAAGTACAAAATCATAACAGCTTTATATCACAGTGCCAAGTATTTTGTGTGTACTTATTTTGTGAATTTGCCTCTTACAAAGAGTTTAAATATGTGACTTTGTTAAAGCAATTCCACAGTAAGTTTGCTTTTAGCTTCAAAATAAAAATCTAATGAAGATATTAATATATGTATATTAATTGTATATTAAATGTATATTAATATATGTATATTTTTTTCTTTTTTGTTTTTAGAGGACAACAGTTTTTTAAATACATAGTCTTCACTTAAATGAGTAAATCCAATTTAAATAAAATCTATTCCAGTACTACTTTCTCTTTGGGAAATTTAGATATATGGTTGATAGGTGACTAGATAGAGAAAATTCAGAGAGATAATTTTGTTCTAGCTTCACATAATGTAGTTAATGTACACAGTGCTTTAAAAGAAGACTTGGTTTTGGGGAAGCTGCTGGATTATGATGAGTTAAAGAAAGTACCTGGAAGAAAGGAGTGCAGAGGAAAAACTAGGAGGGGACACGACACAATGCAGCCCCATCCGAACAGTGGTTCTCAAGCCACTGTTTGAGTTAATACTACAATTAAGTGGGATACTTAATAAATATGTGAGTTCCTGAGCCCACTCTAAACACTGTGGGTCAAAATCCTTCAGGGATGAACAGATGCATCTGAATTTTTAACAGACATGTTTGGTGATTTTGAGGCACATTAAAAATCAAGACCGATTGATAATGAAAAGAGTGTATTTTTTATTATTTGTAAGTATTATAAAAACTGTTTTAAAAAGCATCAGTGAATTCATCTTTAGCAGTTTCTCCATCTCTTCTTGCCTTTTTCATTCAGCATATCTGCTTCATAATTTTCTGCAGACTGACTTTGTCTGTTATACAGTCTACCAGGTAGAAGATGGCCTACCACTATCAACTTCTTATGAATTCATTTAAAACAAAAAAATAAAGCATGTACTATTTGACAGAGACAGGACAGTATATCAGAAATAAAACAGTGCATAATTAGGACTGAGAAAGGAATGTTCCCAAAGATAAGCAAATCATTGTAGGCCAGGCAGTTAACGTGTCAGCCCAAAGTAGCAAAACAATGGTAAGAATATAAGTGTCTAATAATAAGATTTACTTAAAAATGAGATACATCTGGGTAATACAATAGTAAAAAACTCCTGTCTCAGAAGAATATACACTGTGAAGGAAAACTGTTTAAGATATATTGGTTTGCTAAAAAACACATACACACAAATTCCTTTTTGTCTTTTTTACTGACCGGTAACGGGATCGCAACCCTCGGTGTCGCGCCCACACCTTGCTCAGCCAGTGAGCAGGATCCGGTCTCCACATGGGATCCGAACCCTCGGCGGGAGCGCCACCGCGCTCCCAAGCGGCACACTCTCCAGTGCGCCACCGGGCTGGCCCTAAGCTAGCCATTTTTATTCCACGTTGTGTTACTAATACCCAAGGACATTTAGTATTGCATTACATATTAAATTCAATTCAATGAGTGCAGATTTTATTTTTACATGCTTATATCTAACTTTCAGTAAAGGCTTGCTAATAATTTTCCTACTCATCTTGGAATCTTAATAAGCAAAACAAAGCTGTTTTTAATTTTTACTTAAAAATGCTATTTGTAGGGCCAGCCTGGTGGCGCACTGTAGAGTGCTCCGCTTGGGAGTATGGCGGCGCTCCCGCCGAGGGTTCGGATCCCATGTGGAGACCGG
>NW_007728645.1:225928-249057 GCF_000696425.1 Galeopterus variegatus | reverse complement strand
AGAGGATGCATCATAACTTTGGTGCCTTGGGATGGCTGTAAATATATACTCTACATCTGTTGATAGTGAGTGAAAGAAAGGGAGAAAAATTAAGGGAGACTCATAGACTTTTACCCTAAGTAATTGGGCAGAAGGTGCTACATTAACTAAAATGAGAAAGAAATCAGGTACTACTAATTACCTCTCATTGTTCTTACTTTTTGAAGTTTTCCTGTTAGTTTATTTTTTTGCATATTAACTTTAGTGTCAAATTTTATGATTCAAAAAAAAAAAAAAGAAAATGCTATTTGTAGTAAAATGCACATTTTGATAGTCACAAAATAATAATTTTCTTTGAAATACATGGAATCAGAGATTCATGATATTCATGAAGAAAAATATGAAGAGTCATCAAAGGATATAAAAGAAGCCCCAGATATATAAAGAGACGTAATTTTGTTATGGATGACAAAGCATATTAATATCCAGTTATCTAAAAGTTTGATACAATTCAAATCAAAATCATGAAGTGATTTTGTGATGAAACTTTGTCAATTCATTCCAATATTCCATAGAGGAAAAATGGCTTAATGGAGTCAAGGCAATTATGACAGAAAAATACGATCATGAATCATGCAATAAGAAATACTAAGACTTGTTGAAAAACAAACAACAATAACAGAGTAACTTAAAACATGGTATTATGACAGTCAAAGAAACCAAATATAGAGCCTCTCTCTCTCGCTCTCTCTCTCTCTCTCCACACACACACACACACACACACACACACACACACACACACACACACACAGAGAAAGTTCACTATAGGCAACTTTGTTGGTCTTTGAAAGATGACCAGTTGTAAATAGTGATGAAACCCTTGCTATGGAGAAAATATTATATTACTGTCTCACACCATACTCTAAACAAGAGTCCAAGTAAATTAAATACCTAAAACTAAAAATTTGCATTTTATCTTATTTTGTTTTACACCTGAAACGTAATTGATTATACATATTTATGGGGTACACAGTTGACTATCGGTATTTGTGTACCATATGTGATGATCAAAACAGTATTATTAGCGTCTTCTTCATTACAAGTTGTAATCGTTCTTTTTGTCCCTTACCCAATTTCTCCCTAACTCCCCTCTCTTTCTTCCTTTCCCATGTCTAGTGACCATAGATCTGTTCTCTCCTTCTGAAAGTTCAACGTTTATTGTGGCTGTTTCTTTCTTTCAGCTCCCACTTATGTGTGAGGACATGGGGTATTTTAAAACTTTAGAAAAGTGCACAGAATGTGATGCCAAAAGAAAGAAACAGAAATTTATCAAGAAATAATGGTCAATGACAACAACAGTCAATTTCCAAAAATTGCAAATGAACATAAGAAAAGTTTCTCAAACTCGGGAAAATGCATGAGATACTATTCCAGTCTTATCAGATAGTAGAAAAATGAAAATAGTGAGTGATGATGTGGGAAAAGAGGAGCTCTCACGCACTGTTAGTGGGAGTATCAATTAGTACAACCAACTTGGAGGTAAATTTGTCAATATCTAATGAAGTTGAAGATACGTGTTCCCTCTATATACATGCATGTCTAGAACAGTATATTTTTAAAGCTCCTGATCTCAACCCACAGTAAGCAATGCATTTTATGTTGGAATTTAAAATATATGCATGTGTATGTGTGTATATACATGTATATACACACAGTTTCATAAGAGAAGTTACCTTTTTTCTGTATCATGTACTTTGATATTTTTAATGTATTTAATTTTTTTAAAAAATCTATGATTATTAAATTTAGAATTTGTTTTATGATGCACAATTTGGAAAATGCAAAAATGTGACTCTAGTTATAAATATCTATGTTAGGCAGAAAAACGTCCCCCTAAAGATGTCTGCATCCTATTCCTGTGGTGATGTTACCTTACATGGCAAAAGGAATTTACAGATGGAGGGATTTGTCCAGATTATCCAGATGGGCCCAATATAATCATGTGAAACTTTAAACATGGAGAACTTTTCTGAGCTGCAGAGAACCAAAGAGATGGCAGCTTGAGAAGAATTTGACCCTTCATTGCTGGCTTTGGAAATAGAGGAAGGAGGACATGAGTTCAGGGGTGCCAGAGGCCTCTGGAGGCTGAAAAAAGCAAGGAAACTGTTTCTCCTGTAGAGCCTTCACAAGTAACCAGCCTGTGGACACCTTGACTTTAGCTCAGAGAGACACGTTTTGGACTTCTGACCTCCGGAAATAGAAGGTATTAAATTTATGTTGTTTTAAGCCACTAAATCTGTGACAATTTGTTATAGCAGAACTAGAAAACTAATACAATCTGCAAAAATGAGCTGTGGGAAGACAGATGATAGATGGATAGATAGATATAATGCTGCGATTTTCATATGCGTAGGTGATAATCATAGCATTATTTTAACAGTACCTAAATGCCCATCATAGGGAAATGGACAAATGAATGATAGTATATTTATATTTGATATACTATATATCAGTTGAAACAGAATAAGCCAAACATACATGTATAAATATATTTAAATCCCCAAAACATCATGTTGAATGATCAAAATAACTTATACAATAACAAAGTAATTTTCCTACCATTTATAAACTTTATTAAAACTGGAAACACAATATATTATATATAAATATTTGCATTTATTAAAAGTTCACTGAAAGATCATGCAACAAATATATTATATTGGTCACCACTATGGATATAGCTTAGAAAATGGGACTAATTCAAAATAACTTATACAATAACAAAGTAATTTTCCTACCATTTATAAACTTTATTAAAACTGTAAACACAATATATTATATATAAATATTTGCATTTATTAAAAGTTCATTGAAAGATCATGCAACAAATATATTATATTGGTCACCACTATGGAGATAGCTTAGAAAATGGGACTAACGAGAATTCCAAAGATAATTTCAAACATATTTAAACCCTTTTAGGTGTTTATTTTTTAAATCCTAAAAGAAATATATATGAAAAAATAGAGAGAAAAAATAGATGAAAAGGAGAGAGAAAGAAAGGAAATATGAGCATAATACTCTGAGATTAAGCTGAGACATGATTGTGTGCTGTGTAAATTTAGGTAAATTACTTGAGTTCTCTGAGTGTTAGTTTTCCTCACATGTAAAAAAGTTGTAATAATTTTTTTGCAGGCTGTTGGAAGAATTAGAAGAGATAATTTATGTAAAGGGGATAATAAAAATAAAAGTCTTGCACATGGTTAAGAACTTAATGGAGACAAATTATTTCTTCTTTCCCCAACACTGTACCGGAGTAGAACTGATCCCTCTAGGTTTGTCTCTCTGTCAGATGTAGAGGAAAAAAGGGACCCTAAAACTAGGTCAAGAACTTATTAACCTGACTCACAGAGACATCTGGGTTTTGAACTTTACTTTATTCTATATTGATAAATTCAGGAAAGTACTAACCCAAGCCTGTAGGTTTAAGGAGATTGACAGTGAAGGATGAGAAATTGGTTCAGCTCTATCTGTTCTGTGTACTGTCCCCTAACAATGAGATCGTGCATTGCATTATAGATGAGATGCACGTGGCCCAGGTATTGGGCTTTTCGGCTTGGATCTAGGTGGGTCTGCCTCCTTAACATGTTTACTTATATTGGGCCTGAAGAGGACAGTTGAGTTTTCAAGTTCTGATCTTTCTTCTTTCATGCTTATTATCTACAAGTATTGGTCTTCTCCTCAGCTCGTTTTGGTAGACTGAAATGCATACACCTTAATGTGTAATTGTAGAATGTTGATAAACTCTATTACATTTATATTATCTAGTGTTGAAGGAAAAATTGTTTTCATTATTATTTTTTCTGTCGTGCTTTCCCAGTGATGCTCAAGGATGTAGGAGACTATTGTAATCATCAGAAAATAAGGCCAGTATCTCCAATCTTTTGTCTATCAGATGTCCCAGTACCTCTGAACTCACCATTTTCCCTCGGCTACACTGATTAATTCAGAGATGGGGATGTAGCCTTCAGGGACATTGAGATGTTAGTTGGATTTTTGAAATAGAAGATTCTTTTGTACTGTACTTGACCTTGGAGGAACAAAGCCAGGACATTTATGGTAGCCATCTGGGAGTTTTTAATTAAGCCAAAATGGAGGAAAGAAGAGTCAACAAATGGCAATAGACCTGGTCTAATCACCCATTAACCTTTATGTCAAGCCACAGCTGACCAGACCTTTTTCTGTACTTTTTAGTTGTATAAGACAATAAATTATCTTTTTTTTATTTTAGACAGTTTTAATAGGATTATCTGTAGCATTGCAATGAAAATGGAATTCTCTTCCTTACTTATGGATATGGCAACCAAAATAGTAGCCTCGTAGCTACAGTTCAGGGTAGTGCCTGATGGGTGGGTGGATTCATCCCAGGAGTACTGAATAATGTCTGATTGATACCTAAGCTTTCACTTAGTATTTAAATATGTGTCTTATTTTAGTTTACCCCATTCTTTGTTCCTTATCTGGACCTGTGTCTTGCTTTCTGTAATCCCCGATTCTTAAAGAGTTGGAAGTGGAGGTTTGCTAAGTATAGACAGGTAACTTTTGTTTCCAAATCAACAGTCTATGTAGGATTCCTAGTGACAAGCTGTGCTTGATATATTAAACTTTCTGCTATCTCTGATTGTCTGAAGCTTTCTTTAACTTGCATCATCCTGAGACTATTGCTCCTTGGACCATTTGCTTGTTATTCCCCGAGTAACAGAGTGGCCTGTAAACATCTCTAGGCACGGCTAAGTTGTAAGACTAAAGGGTATGAATGCAGGAGCAAGCAGATGCTCAACTGGAAAAGGTAGAGACAGAGAACACGCTATGGACAAGGGCAAAAGCAGCATTCTGAAACTCGGCCCCCCAAAAATAATAAAGATTAAATAATTATGGAAACAGTTGAATCGAGAAGGAAGAGCCATGAAACAAAACCTTGTCAAAGACAATGGAACATCTACGGGGATAAAAGAACCCAAGAAAATTTAGACAAGAATGTCAGGCAAAATTGTAAGAAATTAAACAAATAAATACACTTGTTGCTACTTCTAGTACTCCTTTTCTAGCTTTCACTTGTGGAAATTTGATTTGCTTCACAAGGACTTCTCAGCCTCTGAAGAAGGATACTTTTCTATGTTCCTATCAGCATCTGACTTTTAAGTCGTTTCCACCAAACACATGCTGCATTTCCTGCCCACTGATTGTCCCCATTGGGAGTTCCTCTACTGGGGAAGACTGAGACTAAACTTTTCTTTTGCCTACTTCTCAGCCTCTGAAGAAGGATACTTTTCTATGTTCCTATCAGCATCTGACTTTTAAGTCATTTCCACCAAACACATGCTGCATTTCCTGCCCACTGATTGTCCCCATTGGGAGTTCCTCTACTGGGGAAGACTGAGACTAAACTTTTCTTTTGCCCTTTGCTGGGTCTGGAGCTATGTCTTCTTCAACAATTCAATTCAATTAGGATACTATTTACCTGGAGTTAGTGTAGACCCCAACAGGTTAAGGGGCTCAGTCCCACAGGATCACCCCCACTACAGTTGCCAGCCTTAAATGGGGTCCCTAGGCTACCAGCACTTTTTTCCTTCTGGCTGACTACAAATTTGAGAGTTCCCACAAACTCTCTGTCAGATTCAATAATTCACTAAAACACAGACCTCAAGAAAGCACTATATTTATGATTACAGTTTTATTATAAAGGATACAACTCAGGAAAAGTCAAATGGAAGAGATTCATAGGCTAAGACAAGGGGGTGGGGAGGGGTGGTATGGAACCTCTCTCAGTGTGGTGCACCCCCCCCCTCAGGACCTCATTGTGTTCACCAACCCAGAAGTCCCCTGCCCCAACCTCATTATTCAGAGTTTTTAATAGAGGTTTCATCACAGAAGCATGATTGATTCATAATCATTGGCCACTGGTGATTGAACTCAATCTCTGTCCCTTTACCCAGAGTTTGAGGATGGGGGTGGGGCTGAAAGTTCCAACTTCTCTTCACTACTTAGTGTCCTGGGGGGGGGGGGTGCTTGATGTTATTTTCTTCATCAATGGATTCATTTGTCTCCCAGCTTCCAAGAGTATTCATCAATAAAAAACTCACTGGAAGGAAATTGGAGGGTTAAAAAAAGTAGGGTTAGGGTACTTCTTCTCCTAGATTATTTCCCTAGAGGTCACTGCAGGTTGGCTGGATTCCTCTACTGAAGGCTACAGGTCTTATCAGGGCCTCTCTACACAACTATACCATCTAGGTTCTAGTAGTTAACTCTCCCTCTGTCCTTTTAGCAAGTGGTAATAGCATCTCCTCAATGTCTTAACCCCAGGATACCACATCATACCTGATCAGTTTCCTGAACCTCTGATGACAACAACTTTGTAACCATCTAGTTTAAGGGTCTTCCTTTCAGGACTCCAACTGATAGTTTGTGTTTCAGTAGTACACAATTCCCAAATCTTTGTGGCTTAGTATAATAAAAATGTATTTCCTTTCCAGGCCACGTGTCCCGCATGTGTGATGGGAAGCTCTGTTCACTCTAGTCACTCAGCATCTCGGGATTCATCTTGCCTCCATCTTCTGTGATCAGCTAAGCAACAGGAAGGGTAAAAAGGCTACTTATGTACGGACCCTTCTATTTCTGGCTACATGTGACACTTGCCACTTTTGCTTATATTTCTCACCTCGAAGGAACAAAAATACTAACCTAGCACTCAATCAGAAGGAGTAACACTGGAACAATTTAGAAAGATGACAGGGCATATATAGAATATGATTCTGTTTGTGCTCAAGTAAATAAATCTGTTAGTGTAACGATGCTGCACAGTTAGTAATAAAAAGGAAAGTGTCAGCTCACAGACAAATAAGTAACTGAGAGTTGACCTGGATCCAGGCCAGTTTATGAGCCTTCCAGATCTGCTCAGCACCACCCGCACTCTGGGCCTGGGAGTTGATCATTTGCTTTGCTTCCTACAGAGCAGCCCCGGTTATAGTGTTTGCTATTCCCATGGGCTTAACGCCATGCTCTAGTCACCACTGCATTTGCCTCCTGTTCTAATATTTCTGCTGTTTCACCACCCCGAGAGTGAGAGAGGGGCTCAGCATAAGTTCTATTGCACCCTTGGAGTATCCAATGAAGTGCTCCAGCTCCTCAGTGTGACCTGATGTGTCCCCACTGGACTGTCAGTGTTAGGTTAGGTTCCCCAGAAGTGTTACGTTCCCCAGAAGCTACCTTACGAGGCCAGTTAAAATACAGAGGAGTGGAAGAGAAAACACCACATAAAATAATCTTTGACCAAAGGAAGACAAGAGACTGGAAAGAGCACACTGATTGGTGCTGTCCCTTCCTCTCTTGGCAGTTTTGAGATAATGGTATCTTACAGCCTCTCTGCAAACATTCTACAAGACTAAGCAGCGACTGGATTTCCTGTGAACCTGGGACAGTTGAGTGACATGTGCTCTCATCTCGCTGGCCTCCTTCACTTCCTTGCATCCCCTTCCCCTCACTTCTGACGCCCCGGTATTGTACTGCCTCTGTCAACGCAGCGTTTACACTTAAGCTTTGCTTCAGGAATTGTTTTGTCAGGAACCCAGACTCAGTAAACTAGTATTCGGAATGATCTTAGAGAAATCAGGAGGAAATTGGGAGTTGGATTTCCCACTTGCCTAAAAGAAATAAAGACCCAATTAACTGGGTCTTGATCAGGGTGATAAAAGTTCCTGAAAGGCAATAGCAACACTATGATTAAGAATTTTAACAGCAATCAATAAGATTTAGGTATATTTGACTTTTTTGTTCATCATTCTAATTTCAACTTCTTTTCGACCTATATTACACTTTTGCCCTGTTAGTTTTTTCCTTTTCTTTGCCACTTATATTTTTATATATATCAATGAAAGTTTTTGTTCAGATTTTCTTTCTTATGACAGATTTATACTCTTTATTAAAAGCCACATGAAATGTTGAAATATTGGGATACATGCAAATAAGGTGCTATTTAATCATATTCCCAGAGTGAATGTCCGTTGTTAACAGTCCTGCTTCAAAGAAATCTACTGTATTTTATTTTAAATTAATCATTATCCTTACGTTGCTTTTGCAGCTTCCAATTGAATTTTCTGACTCAAAAGTAGCTGGTTTACCGTATGAAGACAGAAAAGTAGCATATTGATCTAGGTTTTGGTACTAGGATGCTTCTCAAGCCTATATTCTGAATCAGGTCGAATTCACTTGCGAGTCAAAGAAAAAGTAAGGCTGTTCTAGTTAGCAACAGAAATTCACAGAAACTCTGACTTCAAATGGCTCAGACAAGTAGGGATTATTTATTTCACATGGTAAGTCTGGAGATAAGCAGTTATTGGCACTGGTTTACCTGCCCAGGCCCTTCATATCTCTGTTGTGTTCTCCCTGGTGTCTTGACTTGGATCCACACATTTATTAGTTTGCTAGGACTGCCATAACAAAGTACCACAGACTGGGTGCCTTAAACAACAGAGATTTATTTTCTCATAGTTCTGGAGGCTAGAGGTCAAATATCAAGGTCTTGGCAGGGTTGGTTTCATTCTGAGGCCTCTCTCCTTGGCTTGTAGGTGGTGGCTTCTCCCTGTGTCTTCATAAGACCTTTCCTCTATGCATGTTTGTGTGTCCTAATCTCCTCTGCTTATAAGAACACCAGTCATGAGGGATTAGGGCCCACCAGCCTCATTTTAACTTAATTATCTCTGTAAACATCCTGTCTTCAAAATATAGTCACATCCTGAGGGATTCAACATATGAATGTGGCTGGGGGTTGGTGGGGCACACAATTCAGTTTATAACACTTTGGTTATCACTTTGCAGTCTTACAAAGATTCCCACATCTCTACAACCCATATTGACATTAAAAACAGAAAGAATAGAGAAAATAATGGAACCTGTAATCTTTATCATTTTTTAGAAGAAAAGCAAAAGCTTCCCCTACCACCATCCTTCCCTCATGTAGTTGACCGGTTTAAGCTCGTTGCCTAGAACTTTGTCACATGATCACTATTCTCTACTAGAGAAGCTTGATGAGTGATAGGACTTTTCAGTATCTATAGTAAAGAGAACAAGGAACGGGATGATTAAAAATGGGTTTGGGGTCACTCAATATATAGACCAAGACTATTGGAGAGAATTTTCTAGAATATTTAACAAATATACTTTTATTGACACGCTGCTAATGACAGACACAATGCCAAGCACTCAAGATACCTGAGTGAACAAAACACAGTTCCTGACTTCAGAGAATTTATAGAATTTTGAGGAAGACAGACAATTAAATAGGTAATTACAGTGCTGCATGACAGTTCAAAAGACGGGGAGTAGCAGAGTACAGTGTAGAAACTTACAGGAAAGGAAACAAATCTAGTCACAGAAAATCATGAACGGTTCCACAAAGAATGTAACAGTTATATTTTTTCCATCTTTAATATGCAAGTAATTTAATATGTACTTTGCAGAGCCATTTTAAGCAGTAAGTAAATTGGTGTGCCAGAAATCACCAAGCATGGGGCTTGGCACAGAATAATTTACATGTGTATTAGTCCATTTCCTTTGCTTATAGCAAAATACATGGAACTGGGTAATTTGTAAAGAAAACAAAACCTATTGCTTATAGTGTCAGAGGCTAGGGAGCCCGAGGTCTAGGGAATACACCTGTTAAAGGCCTTGGTAGTGGTGACAGTGACCCAGGATCTCACATGGCAGAAAATGGTGGAACACAGAAAGAGAGCTCTTCATGCGCTCTCTTTTTTAAACCCTCAGAACCACACTCATGAACATCATTTATATTCCATTCACTGCTGCATGGTCTTCAGAATCTAATCACCTCATCAAGGCCCCACTTTCAATTACCATCATAGGATTTCCCACCCTCTTAAGTTACAGTGGGGATCAAGCTACTGATATGTAAAACTTGGGGGACACAATCCATATCAGTCCATTTATTCATAATTGGTTTTTTGTTCACTGTGTCATAATAGCAAACCCTTTTGCACTTCTTAAAACACATTAGACACTATTTGAAGGTTTCCATCTATTCATTTATTTCTCACAATAAAGGAGATAGATACTATTATTGTCCTCATTCTACAGATGAAGAAATCCAGACATTGAAAAGTTAAGTGATTTGTTCAAGGTCAGGTAGCTCTTAAAAGGCAAGGCTGGGATTTGAGTCTAGCTATTCTAGCTCCAAAATTCAAGCTCTTTTCCATCCTGCCATCAGGACTCTCCTCTTTATACTTTGCCTCTGATATTTATTTCAAGTGGTGTTAAGAATGCATTCAGACCAAAACTATCATCCTTCCTGATGCCCGAGTTTCTATCTCTGGCAATTGCCTGTTACTGCACTACTTTAAAAGAATTTAAATGCTTCCAAGTAAAAACACAGAGTAATCATTTTCTACTGAAGTGGCAAAGATGGAGGAAGCTCTATAAATTCCTTCAGTACATAAAATGACTCAGTTTTCCTAAGGCTGGTATTTCTCCACACATGCTTTCTCTTCCTCTGGGATATGCTATAAACGAAGTGGCAAAGATGGAGGAAGCTCTATAAATTCCTTCAGTACATAAAATGACTCAGTTTTCGTAAGGCTTGTATTTCTCCACACATGCTTTCTCTTCCTCTGGGATATGCTATAAAGTGAATATTTTTAATTAAGCTCTCAGACAATTTGGATACCAGGCTTTAGAAATTGCTTTTGTTTCTTTCTGGGCAATGAAATACAGAGTTCTTTTTTTAATGTAGCAATTATCCCTCTTCTAGTTTTGTGTTTTTGTTTTTATTTGTTGTTTTGTTTTCATATTTTGTTTTATTTTTATCCAAGGTTGATATGGTTTCTACTTGGTCTTTGGTTATAGGCTACAATTAAAGAAAATATATTTTCTAACTGTAATATGGCTTTTACTTCAATTTTTCAATGACATACATTTCAGAGTTCTTATAGCCTCAGTTTTGCTTTACTTTATTGTGGTTGGAAGAAGAGCTTGCAAATTTGGCATGTGCAAAAATGGGATTTGAAAAACATTGTATCAAAAAGAAAGTTAGTGTTTAGTTTTTATGTCTAGCATCAACTATTTGATGTCTATGCAGCATTGGCAATTATTCAGAATCAAATATCAAATTCTATGCTTTGTGAAGTTAGCAAATTCACAAACCCAAAAGTGCTGGTTATTTTTATGCAAATGTATATTGTGTATAAATAATTGTGACTCAAGTAACTGCATTTTTCTTTGTAGTTAAAGATAGTGTTAGCAAGTTTTTAATTCCAAGTTAAAGAGCTTGCTGCCAACCACTACTCATTTTTTCACAGTTCTCTCCTCTGGGTATTTCGTAAAACTGTATTTTACTTTTTATTTCTAATTGATATACAAAGCTTTCATGGCTCTCTCACCATTTATACTAGTTGATGTTTTATGGAATGAATGAAATACAGTAAATTGTGTCAAGAATTATCAAGGTCCTTGATAATTCCCAAAGATGTGCTCTTTTATGTTATTTTATTTTATTTCTTTTGATGTCATTATATCCATTTTACTTTGACTCAGCAGCAAGTGGTTTTTATGTTGCCTATGATAAAGTATGATTTCTATTAAAATTGCAATTGATTCTGTATAATAACTACATTTTGTAATAGACTTTCTCAGCTTTAGAGTTTATATGGACTTAGCACTTGAAATCAATTGTTTTATTACCTTTTAATTTTCCCAATACTGTCATGGTGTAAATTAACATCTGATGTGTTTCAGTTTTGCCATTAAGACTTGACAAATAAAAACTTTACTATGTGTAGGACGGTTACAAAATTTTAGCTCTATTCATGACCAACAATGAAACCAATGGTAACTCTAAGCCTTAGCTTTCTTATCTCTGAACTGGCAATATCTTAAACCTGGCATGGCTTTCACTGATGGCTGTCAGGGTCAAAGGAGATAAGATTTGCCTTCTCAAAATGGAGAGCAAAGAGTCCCAGAAAGAAAAAGTGGTAATCCATAGGCACAGACTTCTTATAAAAAAATAGTGCAAAACAAAACAAAAAAAAAAGGAAAAAAGAAAAAAAGAAAAAAATAGTGCATCTTACTGAAAGATTTTGGGGAGAAAAAAAATGATTTTTTTTAAAACCAAATGTATTATGGCATGCCATTTGCATAAATGTAAACGAACAATAACATGAAATTCAAAATTTGTATGAAAGGTTAAGATAAAATACTCAAAAGTAATAGTGAGGAAAGGCCTCTCCCAGCACTGAAACTCCCTCTTGTCCCTTCCCTTTCTTTACTTTCAGCTACCTACTTTCCTATCAAGCTTGCGTGTTTATTGCTCCCTATCGCTAAGCGGACTTGACTTGAGAAATATTCTTAAAATATGCATAAAATGGCATTTAAATATTACATTAATATCACCTTTGGTCTTTTTGAAATTGTGTGCAATACCTTGAAATACTTCCACATTTCTGCAGTTGCCATTTTTTCTCTTGTGGATCACTGCAACTGCCTTGCAAATGACCTACTGTGTCCATTCCGGTCTCTTTCAATCCTCAAGTAAAATAGGGTTTGTGAAACTCTAATTCAATGTGGCATCTTCCCACTTAAAACCCAGCTATGGCTTTCCATTTCTCTTGGGATAAAGACAAAAGTCCTTATCATGACTTCTTAAGCCCTCCATAGCCTATTCCCCACCACTCTTCCAACTCTCCATGTTTCTGCTGCTCTCATCTTCTTTTGACCCCTAGTAATGTTCAAGCTCTGTCTTGCTGCATGGCTTTTGCATATACTGTCCCTTTGATGAAATGGTCCCCCCTCCTCACTTCACCTACTGGCCCCTCTTCTTGCTTGACATCTTTCGTGAAAAAGTAAACTTCCTAGATAAATCTTTCCCTGCCCGGTTCACTTAGGTAAAACCCCCATTATAAGGCCCCATAAAACCTCATATTGCTCCTTTGTGGCACTTACTACAATTGCAACCAAATGCTATTCATACACGTATTTCATTAAGATTTTTCTTTTTCTCTTCCCTACTTAAGTTCCATTAGTCTACTTGGTTCCATGATAGCACATAATAAATCCTTCATATATACTTGATGAATAAATGAGTAAGTGAATACAACTACACTTTGCATAGCAATTCTAATCACTGTCATTTCCCTAAACATTTTATAATTAAAGACTGGGAAAGAGTTATACTATTCTCTTTTACTAGTAAAATAACCAAACTGCATGTTTCATTTATATCAAATTTTATTGCTAGCATAGTGTTGAATACATAGTAGAATGTAAATGAATTTTTATTAAAATATGTTGAATGATACAACTTATAGGGAAATGAAGAGCAACTGTATATTTGACTTTAATTGCTTATTGAGATGTTCTCCAGTTGAAATAGAACTATGTGTATCCTACTTAGAAAGATTATATCACATCACCATCTAACCTCTATACTCTACCATGGAGAAAGGAAGAATGACTCTAGATAGAATGCTAGTGATGGGTGGAAACGTAGAAAAATTAATAGCATTTAATACAAGCTGGGTAATTACCTTTTTAAGAAAATTAGATATAAACATTTGAAAAGCTGGATTATCAAAACAATGATTTAATTATGTACACATTAAACACCTATTATAGGTGATAAACAGTAAAAGGCATTGGGGGGATAACATGATGAATAAGTGGATATCTCTGTCCTCACAAAAGTTAGGATTCTGCGAGAGATAAAATCAACTCAAAATAGAGTCAGAGTGCTGCGATAAATGCTATAATACAATGTTATGAGCTGAATTGTGTCCCCCACTCCACTCTCCAAATTCATATGTTGATATCCTAAATCTTAACACCTCAGAATGTGATAGTATTTGGAGACAGGGCCTTTAAAGTGGACACAAGATAAAATGAGAACATTAAGGTGGGCCCTAATCCAATATGACTAGTGTTCCTACAAGAAGAGATTAGGACACAGATACACAGAAGAGAAGACCATGCAAAGACACAGGAAGGAGACAGCTATCTGCAAGCATAGATGGGGGGACTTCAGAGGAAACTGACCCTGCTAACACCTTAATCTTAGACTTCTAGCCTCCAGAACTGTGAGGAAATAAATTTCTGTTGTTTAAGGCACCCAGTCTTTGGCATTTTAAAAATTTACTGCATTAACTGCAAGTCTACATGTACTATGCTGTAGACTGCATACCTTGTATAGGATGATCAATTCTGTGCAGCGATTTGTGCAATATTGATAAGTCCAATTTTTTTACACTTGCCTGACTGCCAAACTAGTGTTTTACTAGGAAGGAGTATGGGAAAAGCTGTTGTGTTTACTTAAAATATATGCTTTCTTAGGTAAACTGAGGGGCTTAAAAACTCACAAAAGGATGTGTAATCTCCACTCTCACTTATATCTTTCAAATTCCCGGTGAGCAAATATTCCCATAAGTGTTTATAATATCATACGCTTTTATTAGTGTAAGTAACATAAATTTGGCTAGAAATAACTAAGATTAGAAATACTTGATTGGCTTCATTCTGATAAAAGAAACCTGGGAAAATTACAGTACTCAAAATTAGAATTATTTTTTCTTTCTTTTTAAACTCATTAAACATCTACCATATAATGTACAATGCACAGTAGCATTTAAGGAATTCCTTTTTCTTTTTAAACTCATTAAACATCTACCATATAATGTACAATGCACAGTAGCATTTAAGGAATCTTTCTGTATATAGAAAATATTTCTAATCAGTATGCAGAATATCATATTAAATATATTAAATCCTCCATCTGTGACATTTTAGTCTGACTGATGCTAATCCTGCAGGCTGCATTACTCTACACCTATGTTTTTTTAAAAAAGTCATCACCTTGTAAATTATATTTTTACTTACAACCCATAGAGGGGGAATCAGGAGATGGACTGCCAGCTTTTGAGGGCTCCCCAGAGGATGTAGTCTACCAATTACATTTTAGCCCACAGCACTGCAGAAGAGCAGACAGTAGGATGCAGACTACCTCATCTCCACCAACAGACGCCATCACTCAGCAAATCCTGGTGCAATTGGCTTTTTATGGATAACATTTCCCGAAAGAGCTGGAGTTTAAAATTTTTTAAAGCCAAGCCTACTGTGTATCTATTTCAGTATATGACAGACTCAGCTGAGGATTGATCCAATAAAGCCTAAACCAACTGGCATTATACTAGAAGTCATATATCTGATGCATAACTAACTAAGCTTCTCTCATCCTGAAAATGAATAAATGAAAATATATGACTACAGGGTTGGCTAGCTAAATAAATACTATGGAATTTGAAGCTATTACAGCCTTGTTCATGCCTGTAATTAAATTTTGAGAATTTATGTACCAGAAACTTTGTCTCCTAATGACCCCTGAAAACTAGGTATTTTAAACTGAATGTGCTGATGTACCACAGCTGGTCCCAAATCTGACCCAAAAGTCTTCATGGTTTACTTTGAGGGTGAAACTAATAAGTTACTTGTCCTCATTCCT
This sequence comes from Galeopterus variegatus, assembly GCF_000696425.1. Classification (NCBI taxonomy): domain Eukaryota; kingdom Metazoa; phylum Chordata; class Mammalia; order Dermoptera; family Cynocephalidae; genus Galeopterus; species Galeopterus variegatus. Next base: position 233,525 of record NW_007728645.1, on the reverse strand, counting down.
GAAAGATGCTTCTTTCATGTTCTGCACTGAATATAATATGGTTCATTTTCATTAGGGAAAAGTATAGCTCTCAAGGCAGAACATTCCCCCAAGACACTGTAGAAGAGTCATGTAGCACACACATTAGAGCATACATTGAGCGAACACAGTTAGTATGCATATCCTTTTCTATAAATCAAGGGGTTAGAAACTCCAAAGAAGCTACATTATTTTTTGTTTTCTTTTTACCTTTAGAAAACTATGCAGTATAGAGGCAAGTATATGTGTATCTAAAGGAAATGTGCAGTTAGGCAGCAGTAATAACAGCTACTTCTTTCATAAATTTGGACAAATTACCTGACTTAATCCCCAACGCCTTTGTAGTTACTTTTAAATTCTTTCCCTTGCTATTTTCCCCAGATTGTGCAATGTGAATGCATAGGTGTTTCTATCGATACAATTTACCCTTTTGGCAGCTGCTTGGACTATTCTGAGGACTTTAGAAGAACATTGAGAAAAGCATGAAAAATCTTGATTGCTAAGCATAAAAAGGAGAGTATGTATGATAAGAGAAAAGGTAATGAATTTTTATTACCCATTTCTCTGAGCTCCATTTTTCAAACATATATAGAGTCAGCATGGCTCAGTAGAGGAAGCACAAGATCAGGAAACACCAGGGTTAGATACTCGTCTGCCAGCTCTTACACAAGCACTTAACACCTGAGAGTTTGAGCTAATGATCTTTTGTATTCTGCTTGGATATACCATTTTCTGATTCCATTTTTCAGGGTTTTTTTTCCCCCCACAGAATATTATTTATCCATCTACCTACATACTTACCTACCTACCTATCTGTCTTGTATCCCATTTTTCAGGAAATACTTCCTAAATAGAATTTACTTTATTTTATTTTCACTTTGCAGTACTAATTTTCAAAATGTACTGATATGCTGGGTAATTTGTAAATGTGTGGTTAAATAAAGACTCCTGACTGCTGACAAAAATATTTTCAAAATTGTAATATATTGTGTGATAAAAAATGTGCAAATTGAGACAGTTACTTAAAAACAACAAGTTGATATTTACTGGGTAGAACAACTGTTTATAAATTTAATGAGCTTATCATGGAGCAAAGAGGAAGGATTTACATGTTATATACAGAGAGGTCAGAGACTGAATAGATTAACAAGAAATAATGGCACATTAAGAAAAAGAAATTTTAGAGCTTATGAGTTTATCTGCTTAAAAAGTAAATCTCTTATTATCCTTTCTCTTGCATTTTTCCTAAGACATATGCTGTAATTCATATACATTGATAGGATAACAAGAGTAGAATATTTATTTTTTTATCTATAGCATTTACTACATTAAACATTCTAATTCTCATATCTCTACCTACCAAGTTCTTCTCTAAAAAAAAAAAAAAAAGATTCCAACAGAAAAAAAAATTGATAGAATAACTGAAGAAACAGGATTCATATGCAATAGATGTAAGGGGATTATTTTGAGTAGTGTTTTCTTTAGTTTCCCTGCTTAATTATGTCTTTTAAAAAAAAAAAAAAAAAAAAAAAAAGATTCCAACAGAAAAAAAAAAATTGATAGAATAACTGAAGAAACAGGATTCTTATTTTGAGTAGTGTTTTCTTTAGTTTCCCTGCTTAATTATGTTTTTTAAGATAAGCATTCAAATAATTATCTTCAGATCTTTAATTTTTTTTTTTTTGGTGCATTAGAAAAGTGGAGCATAACTGCTGAGAAAAATAACCTGTGAGGAAAATGCTAGTCTCTGAATATGTGCAGAAAGGGGAATGCTCAGAGCACTAATAATTGCTTGCACTCTGCAGTGGGAGGCTAAGACAGTCATTTAGCAGCCTGAGCTGAACTGGTTGCTGCTCTTAAGCACAGATATTCTGTGTGCTCTTCTCCCTATGAAAACACTTTCTAAGTGATCTTTGGGAGACTGATTTTATTTTCAATGGATGTATCCATTGTCCTCTGAAATTATTCTTCAGTAAATCATGGCTAGGAGAGATCATCCCTTTTTCTGTCTTTGGACATCCTAAAATAAAGCTGCTCTTAAAGAAATTAAAGAAAGAGCATCTATTGATATTACTATTATTTCAAAAAATACTCATGAATGACTACCATGAGACAGACTCTACAATAAGCTCTTAAGATAGGAGGGGTTCTTCAAAAAGTTCATGGAAAGATTCATTTTATGTTTTAATTCTATTTTTCCATGAACATTTTGAAGTACCCTTGTAGGTCATTTTCAATAAAAGTGTGAACATAATTTTCGGACATTAAATCACACAACTGAAAGAGATTTTGCAGATATGCTATTAAAGTCCCATGGGGAAATCTCATTTCTATTTTTTTTTTGGGGGGGGGGGTCTTTTTAGTTAATGGTATTTATAAAATAGCTACTACATACCAAGATCTTTACATATGATATTTATTCAAAGCATGTATTATTTACTATATTTTTAGATAAGGAAGTTAAGAATTCATAATGTTGAACAATTTACCTAAGATCACACTATGGCTGACAGATTCGAGGGTGGATTCCCATGATCACCATCTCCTGGTGTTCACACCCTTATGTAATCCCTTTACCTTGAGTGATCAAAGCCTGTGACATATTTCTAATTAATATGGCAAAGGTGGCAAGATATCACTTCTGTCCTTAAGTTATTTTATGTAAGCCTGTCTTGACAGTGGATTTCTGCTACAGACCCACCTTGTGGCTTGCTGAAGAAAGCAGTCATGTGGGAGAAGCCCACGTGGAAAGCAACTGTGTGTGGCTTTCAGAACTGTGGACAAGCTCTAGGAGTGACCTCTGCCTAAGTCAGTCAGCAGAAAACTGAAGTTCTCAGTCCTACATGCAAAGGAAATGATTTCTGCCACTACACTGAGGGAGCTTGAAAAAGGTCCTCCTGTTGAGCCCCCAGATGAGAATTCAGGGGTGGTCAACACCTTGAATCTAGCCTTGTGAAAACATAAGTAGAGGATCTAGATAAGCTATGCCTTGATTCACAACTTGAAGATTCTGTGAAAAAACAGATTTGTATTTTTTTAAGTTGGTAAGTTGTTATTTATTATATATCAATGTATAATTAACACACATCATATTTTAGATAGAGGTCCAAACCTAAATCTGCCTGACACTAAAACTCATTCTCTATCTATAATACCAGTGTTTGACAAATTTGGGTCTCAGAATCCATTCCATGCTACTCATTTACAGATCTTATACAAAATGTTGTTTTCTGGGTTACAGCTGTCCTGTGAAGCACAATCTCTGGGATGAAGGCCAAAGATTTGCATTTTTTACAAACTTCTGAAATGATGCTTATGTACATTAAAGTTGAGAACATTTCACTATACTTTCTTGCCTTTATAAGCTGAAGTTGTTTATTTTAACTTCTTAGAATGAATTTAGGTCCAAACATTCTTTTACATACATGTACATCGTGGCTTCAAAGAAAATGGAAAAAAAAAAAATAAAAGATGAGTTATTTGAGCCCTTCATAGATTAAGGATTTGTGAGCAAAGTTTGACAGTTCAACAACTTTTCTTGTTTTAAGCATTAGCAATTCCCGCTTTCGTAAGGTCTCAAAGTACGTTTTTTTTTTTTTAAATTAACATTTATTCATACGTATCTGTGGGGTACATTGTGCCTTAGCAATACGTGTATACTGCACAATGATTCACTTAGAGTAGATAACACAGCTTTGTACCCATTAGTCCACCGCTCCTCCCCCTCAACCACCCAGCCTCTGGCAACCATTATACGTATCTGTGGGGTACATTGTGCCTTAGCAATACGTGTATACTGCACAATGATTCACTTACAGTAGATAACACAGCTTTGTACCCATTAGTCCACCGCTCCTCCCCCTCAACCACCCAGCCTCTGGCAACCATTGTTCTACTCTCTTCAAAGTACCTATTTTAAATCACATTATATCTATGGACAGATACTAATAACAGCTATGTATTATGAGAATCATATAAAGAAATCTATCTGAAATGTTTGCAAACCCAAAATAACCCAGACCTGCATTGAAAATTGACGATTATCAGGCAACTCAAGAAATTACCTAGCTGTTCAGAGGTGGTGAGGTAAGTTTCACAAAAGAAGGAACTATTAATTCTGTCCCAATGGGATAAGTACCATATAAATATGGCATTTAAAGCAAGGCAGAAAGGGAAATGGATAGGTAAAAATTATGTGTATGTTATACCAATTATTTACCATATATATAAAATATACATGTATATNTTCTACTCTCTTCAAAGTACCTATTTTAAATCACATTATATCTATGGACAGATACTAATAACAGCTATGTATTATGAGAATCATATAAAGAAATCTATCTGAAATGTTTGCAAACCCAAAATAACCCAGACCTGCATTGAAAATTGACGATTATCAGGCAACTCAAGAAATTACCTAGCTGTTCAGAGGTGGTGAGGTAAGTTTCACAAAAGAAGGAACTATTAATTCTGTCCCAATGGGATAAGTACCATATAAATATGGCATTTAAAGCAAGGCAGAAAGGGAAATGGATAGGTAAAAATTATGTGTATGTTATACCAATTATTTACCATATATATAAAATATACATGTATATGTGTTTACTACATATGTATATATTATACATGTGCACACCCACACGTACACACATGCCATGGAGAGCTACACAGCAATAGAAGCATCGGGCCACTTGCACACTGAGCAATGAGAATGGGCTTTTAAAAATAATAAACAAATGGGCCGAGCCCGTGGCGCACTCGGGAGAGTGCGGCGCTGGGAGCGCAGCAGCGCTCCCGCCATGGGTTCAGATCCTATATAGGGATGACTGGTTCACTCACAGCGCTCACTGGCTGAGTGTGGTGCGACCGGTCTCAAAAAGGACAAAAAATAATAAATAAATAAATAAATAAATAAGAAACAATAAGAAACAATGAGATCTATACCACAAGCCAGTATGGGAAGAAAAGACATTTAAGCAAAACAATATGCAGTTTATAAGAACATATAATCAAAAGGCTATCTATCAAATGCATTAGAATAGTTATCTGTGGCAGGGAAAAGAAGAGGTAAATGGAAATAGAAAGAATAAAAATAAAGAAATTAGACAGGAGGGAATCTTTCCAAAGGCAGGGTTGATGTTGCATCATGAACTGAAGATTTTGATGAACTCAACCCTCAATTTACAGATGCCCATGCCCTCTAAAGATGTGCTGGACATGTGTTGTTTTGGTAAGCCTGCTTCATCACATTTAGGAACAAAAGATCCAAAATTACCTGTAGAATGGGATTGGTTGAGGGAGGGCCTACACACAGCTTAAAGAGAACAGGAAAGATCAAGAAGAGCTTACCGTATGCAGGAAAACAGGAATAAAAAAGAATTAGGTCTGTTGGACAGATTTTGTTGCTTATGGGACTCACTGAAGGAATGGAATGAAGAAAGCTGAAGCAAGAAGTATATTACAGCTACTAGATTCTTATCTTGTGTTAGTCACTGCATATACTTATGAAATCTTGCCCTATCTAAAAGGCAACGATTCTGAAACCTCACCGTTAGTAGTATGAAAACATAAGGAAGATACATAATTTGGGGTGTGCGTGAAGAAATAAAACACTATTTAGAACATGTGATTAAATTGTGAATTCATATTTTAAATACTAAGTTGGAAATAGATGGTACCTAACCTTGTTGGATGTATGTATCAAATGCTTACGTACTTCACATTATTTATCCAGTTTCAAATAAGCTATTGAAATACTAAGCCATAGTAAAATATATCAATAGAGAATACTATTCCAACATAGTATAATATTTCAATAGCCCTAGAAAATAAATAAAACCTAGTTTTTTTTTTTTTGTAAAAATTGATACTTCCATTGTTGTGTTTTCTTTTCTAGTTTTTCATTGATTTCTGAAAAGAATTCATCTCAAGTTTATATTTTGTAAATACTACAGATTCTTTCTTTTGGAAAAGAGAAAGCAAAGTAGAAACAAAGAAATATATGAATTATTTCTACACAGAATCTAGAAAATTCCCATTACTACTACTACTATTTCTTCTCCTCCTCCTCCTCCTGAAAGTTTGCAATTTAAAATAAAACAATATTTCATGACATTTTATAAATAACATAAATTATGTCTAAAGTTCACATAAGGTATAGGTGAATTTAAATCTGTTTATGTTGTTTAGGACTTAAATAAAGGAATTGTTTACGTTAAAAGAAATATTCTACCCATTTTTAAAAAACTTAATTTTGTCACAAAAATATATATGATTTACTTACTCACAAATTTTGAGACTGCCTGCTTGTTGGAGATTGAATTGTGTCCTCCAAAGACCATGTATTAGAAACTTAAACCCCTGCTGTGACGGTGTTAAGAGGGTGGGAAATACTATTATGGTTATTGAAAAGTGGGGCATTGAAGAGGTAATTAACTTGTGAGGACCATACCATAATGAATATTTTAATAAGTTGATGATTTATTTATTTATATATTTAGGGGTTTTTTTTTTGTGGCAGCTGATTGGTTTGGGGATCCGAACCTTTGGGTTTGGTGTTACAAAGCTGTGCTTGTAGCCAATTGAGCTAACTGGCCAGCCCAAGTTGATGGTTTAATGATGGTCATGAGAGTGATTCTGAGGGTTCTGAAAGGAGAGCGTGTGAGGAGGTTAGTCTTTCTCTGCTTCTCCCATGTCATCATATGATACCTGTGTCCTTGTAGAGTTACAGCCAAGAAAAGGCCCACACCAGATGTGTTCCCCAGACTCTGGACTTCCCATCCTCCAAAACTGTAAGAAATAAATTCTACTTCTTTATACATTACACAGTTTCAGGTATTTTGTTATAAGCAGCAGAAATGGACTAATACACTGCTTCATCATAATAAAATAATACATAACATTTATTGAGCTCAAGCACTTACCACATACCAGGCCCTGTTTTAAGCAGTCAGCACATATTAAATCATTTAATTTTTACCACAACTTTATGAGATACTTACTATCAGCAAGAAATTGAGGCATAGAGAATTCAAGGCTCTTATCCGAGGTCATAGAGTAAGTTAATGACTGAACTGAGTTTTAGACATGTAGACTGTCTCCAGAGTCTATACTCCTAACTACTTGCCATCTTTCTACCTCAAGTGTGACAGTCATGACTCGTCTTCTGGCAAAAGGGAAACTTTCTAGAATCATCTCATATTAGTCTGTTATATTTACTCAGCCTTACAGCCAATCTACTCCTCAGATCTATGTGGTGTATTCACTGTCCCTGTGGTTGTTTATGTTGTCTGTCCTTATTTAATGCTTGCTCCTTTTTTAATAACTAGGTCAAAGGTCACTTTCTCTGTGATTTTCCCCCATTGGTCCTACCAAAGTGGATTCCACTTTCCCTCCTTCACACCCCTGTAATTATCTAGCACTTACCTTACATCACTCATACATCTCTTCCCACGTATTGCTTTCTGCCTTGTCTGTGGTTGTATGCACACATTTTTATGTACCTAAATAATCTCACAGTGTTTGAAGACAGGGCCTGCTTTCCTTTTCCTTTTTAATCACTATATCTACTCTTTTC
>NW_007728645.1:191640-225310 GCF_000696425.1 Galeopterus variegatus | reverse complement strand
CAGTGTTTGAAGACAGGGCCTGCTTTCCTTTTCCTTTTTAATCACTATATCTACTCTTTTCTTTGAAAGCCTATCTCTTGAGTGAATATTTTAATAAATGAATAGATAAGTGATTTAAATGGAAGAAGATATCAAAGGCATTGAAGTGAATCCATTTTGAAGAAGTAATTAAAGTATTCACTTTTGGGCAGTACATTAGCAGTTTTTTTCAGACCACTGAGACATTTTATAAATAAATTTGAAATGACGCTTAAGAATTCATTTGTTTATAAGTGAAAAATGTACTTTTTACATTGTAAGATTCTAAGTAAAAAAAATGTAAAACTAAGATATAAAGTTCTAATCTTTCAGAAGTGTTATAAAAAAACATATAACTAATAAAATATGATTTTCAAGTCTGGATGGAACATCCCATCTTGATGTTCTAAATATGTTCTGGACCACTTGATTATAGATGTTATGTGTTTTTCTGTACACTTACAGTATTTCATAGTGTACATCCACAGAAAGTAACTAATATATTCTAACTGAATGAAAATTTAAAAAACACAAATGAGTACAAAAATTAATGATGAGGGAACTTTAAGAAATAATCAAAGCATATAAATTTGTTTAAACTTTGACTCTAAGAAAAAAGTACTTTTTGGTTACAGAGCCAAGAAAGTTTATAGTCACTTAAAGAATTTTAGGCTTTCCTATTGATCCAAATTATTGTAATTATTGTAAACTGAGACGTTTACGGTCAAGGACAGCACAATAAATAGAAAGGTAAATATATCAACAGGGACTTGATATATTTACCTGATGATTTGTACTTGGTTCTAATACTTCAGGGCATTCATATTCACCTTTAACTCAGATAATTACAGTAGATTGAATTCAATTGAAAATAATAAGTAGCAACATAATTCCAAGAAAAATGAGTTCATGGGAAAAAAAATTAACCAAAATTTATGCGGGGAAACAAAACACCAGAAATAACAATTAGCAGAAAACACAGTCAACAGAATCAGCAGTTAAGAGATATAAATATTGAGGTTATTGAACACAAAATAAAAGTAAAATATGCATTTCAACACATTGCAGCACTCAAGAACAAGCATATTTTAAAGAGAAAAATTATATACCTAAAAAATGAAAATAAAAGTAATTAAACATAAAACTTAATGGAGTTGTATGACAGCCGCATAGACACAGTGAAGAGAGAATTAGTAAACTGAAAAACGGATGACCAAAAAAATATGTAGAATGGAGTGCAGAAAAGCAAAGCAAAAGAAAATATAAAAAAGTTTATGAGAGAACTGGAGTATTAAAAGAAGGTATGTTTTAGTTTGGGTTCCCCTGAAAGTAGAACCTCAAACAATAACTTTATTTGTTTTGAGGGTGATACTAGGGAAGAAGAATGCAAACAAGAGTGGAAGAAGAGCAAGAAAAATTTTAGTCTATTACTGAATTACAGTAGGCAACAGGGACTCAGTTTCATCGTGTATCCTCTAAGGCACCGTGTAAGAAGTGCTTCAGAAATAAAGCTCTGAAGTACAAGGAGCTGGGAAAGTTATTAACAGTTTTCTAATCTCTTTAGCTGAGGGCTGTTTCTGGAAATGTTCATTTCCCTGTAGTTACAGGCTGTGCCCGTGTGTGGACTTCCACAGCGTAGGAGTAAGCTCTGAGGCAGAAAGCAGAGAGATGCTGCTATTATGTGTACTTGAGCTGAAACTTGGCAATGTGCAAGCAACTGAAAACCACAGGAAGTCACACCAGCCAGTTGGATATGGCACAAGGCACTAAAAATGTCTGCTCAATACCTACTGTAACCTTAATTGGAGTTATAAAGGAAGAAAAGATACTAGAAAATAAGTAATATTCATGCTATAATGAATGCACCAGGTATAAAAAAAAAAAAAAAAAATTGAAAAGCAGATAGAGAGCAAAGATAGAATACCTCTGTAGGAGTAGTTGTAAAACTCTAACATGATTTATCAACAGCAAGAATGGAAACTCAAAAGCCGCAGAACATTATATTTACTATGCTGAAAAATATTTGTTAAACTAGAATTATATAACAAGCTAAAACATATGTTTCAAAATTGTGAGAAAAAAAGCCATATTTTGTCAAAATCCAAGGGAGTTTCCACCAGCAAAGCAGCATTACCAAAGTAAAGTATAAAAATACTTGTCAGAGAAAAAATATCCAAGGTAGAAGTCTCTATCTCTGTATACAAATAAATAAAGAAAAAAGTGATAACTGTGTGGATAAATCTAAGCAAATTATTTATTGAATACAAAAATAATTTCATATGATTAGAAAAAAACCTAAAATACTTAAATATATACATTAGTACATGATATAAATCAGGAAGAGATGTTTGAAATTAGTGTGTATTTTTCAGAAAGAATGTTTGTTAACTTTAGACTGTGTAAAAGATGTAGGTTAAAATCAATTGGATAATCACTAAAAATTATAGACTATATAATTTTTAATATAGGCAAAAATTAAAAGTGAATGGGAAAAACAAATGCCAAAAAGTTCAGGAAGGGAAAACAAAGTAACATAAATATGGCAAGTGCTATGGTCTAAATGTGTCCTCCAAAATTCGTGTGTTGAAACTTAATAGCCAATGTGATAGTATTAAGAAGTGAAGCATTTAGGAAATGATTAAGTCATGATGGCAGAGCCCTCATGAATGGAACTAGGGCCCTCATGAAAGAACCTAAGGGAGTGGCTTTGTTCTCTTCTGTCCTTCTGCCATGTGAGGACTCAGCAAGAAGGCCCTCACCAGAAAACAAACCCGAGAGTGCCTTGATCTTAGACTTCCCACCCTCCAGAACTGTAAGAAAATGAGTTTCTCTTCTTTATAATTTACTAAGTCTCAGATATGTTGTTATAGCAGCACAAACAGACTAAGACAAAAGAATAATAGGAAGCACAAAATGATGGTAGAAGTATTCAGATGCATCAACCATTACAACAAATATAAGTGGATTAAATACTTCAATTTATACTCAAAGATCATAAAAACATATATATTTTTTTTCCTTTTTGTCTCTTTTTTACTGACCGGTAACGGGATTGCAACCCTCGGTGTTGCGCCCGCACTGCACTCAGCCAGTGAGCAGGAACCGGTCTCCACATGGGATCCGAACCCTCGGCGGGAGCGCCGCTGCGCTCCCAAACGGCGCACTCTCCAGTGCGCCACCGGGCCGGCCCATAAAAACATATTTTTAAAATTCATGTATATGTTTATTCAAAGCCTAGACCTTAAGAAGCAGTGTGCATTTCTGCATTCTCTCTTGTGCCTCTGCCACTGTTTGAGAAGAACATTTTCTGGGTACTTCACTGGTCCCAGAGTATGAGTGATGTATATAGGTCTGATCTAAACTGAATGCAGTTTAGAGCCAAGCCTTCACAATCCTAGCCAATATCAGTATAGCTTATCCAGTTAACAGAATTATCAGAAGATGTATAAATTATAAATAAATGCTTAATGTTGAATGCCACTGAGTTTCCATGATTTTTGTTATACAACATTGTTTTAGCAAAGGCTAAGTGACATGATACTGTTTGGAAGAGATAGATAAAATATAAATATTCAGAAAAGCTGAAATTCAAAATAGGGGAAAAAAAACATGAGCATACTACTAATAAAATAAACCAAAATGTACTATCAGACAAAATAGAAAGCATGATTAGGGATAAGAATGTCACTACATAACTTTATATAAAAGTTTTAGGTTTAATTTACCTAAAATATCAAAAAAAATATGAAGTAAAAATTGATTAAAATACAAGTAGCAAAACCACAATCCCATAATAATATAAGGAGATTTTAAAACATTTTTTCCAGTGTTTGATTATTGACAGGTCAAGCACTCAAATACAGTAAAGAATTTGGTAAAAAATTAATACAATCAACAGGTTTCATCTAATGGACTTGTGCAGAGCACTTAAAATATTACTACACCATTCACATTCTTTTCAAATATTTTTAGAACTTTTGTAAAGATAAACTATTTAGCAAATCCATACTAGTCTTTACATCAATGAAAATGAAGTAGAAATCAGTAGAAAATATAATTAGACAAATTCTATTTATTTAAAATTAAGGAATATACTGCGAGTCCTTCCACATTATTGCTTTATCTGGTCTTTTTAGCGCTTTTCATTTTAGCTGTTTTTGTATATAGTAGTATCATACTATAGTTTTAGTGAGCATTTTCCCTATGAGTAAAGATGTTGAGTGTCTTTTAATATGTTTATATTCTATTTCATACTTTTTGTGAAATACCTGTTTGAATTGTTTGTTAATTGGCTTATCTCTATTTTTTTATTAAATTGTTAGGTGTCCTCTCATAGTTGTGCTCAGCATATCTTTTTTCCTGATATATTTATGACAAATAACTTTTCTATTTCTTTAGCTTATTCTTCAACAAGTTCTTCTGGAACCCCAAAACTGAAGTGTCTTGAGCTCTGATGTCCACAGACTGGAGAGAAGAGTGTATCCCAGCTCCTGCGGATAGAGAGATTCATTTTTTTCCTCTGTGTTTTGTTCTCTCTGGACCCCCAAGCAGATTGGATGGTTCCCACCCACACTGAGGGTGGCTCTTTCCCACCCAGTCCACTCAGACTCTCATACTAATCTCTGCTGGAAACATCCTCAGGGACACACCTAAAAAGATAGCTTTACCAGGTTTCTCAGTATTCCTTCATCTAACCAAGCGGACACCTAAAATTAACCTTCACACTCTGTCATGAGGATATTTTCTTATGCCTATTTTCCCCTAAAATTCTTGCTTTTTCACCAGTGACATTTTCTGGGTTTTTTTGTTTTGTTTTGTTTTTTTGGCAGCTGGCCAGTGCAGTGATCCAAACCCTTAACCTTGGTGTTACAACACTGCACTGTAACCAAATGAGCTAACCTGACAGCCACCACTGACATTTAGATTTGCAATCTGTTGAGAATTGATTTTGGGGAAAGGTGTGAGATAGTGGTGGTGGTAGGGTCCTAAATGTATTTTTTCCTTATGCATATCCAGTTGATCCAGCATCACTTATTGAAAAGATGATCCTTTCTACAATGCAATTCTGTTTCACATCTGCCAAAAATCAGGACATTACATATCCATGGATCTACTTCTGGATTCTCTACATAACTCCAATATAAAGCCAGTTGGAACGTAAAGTAGTATAATCACTTTGGAAAACTGCTTCCCACTTGTAATATGAAGATAATAAAAGTTCCTATCTCATAGGGTCATTGTTTTGAATTAATGAGTTAATACATACTTAGAAGAGTAACCAGTACATAGTAAGTGCTGGAAATGTTTGCAAAGTTTGAACATACCTATATCTATGTCTATATCTGTATATATGACTCAACAATTCTATTCCTAGATGTATTATGGTTTAAAGCTGGTATTGGTTACTTCATTGGCTCCTTGAGTGCTAGCACTGCCTATCGTGTTTTGAACTTTTACTTAGTTATTTCCCATTCACCAACATGTGTGCTCAAGTGATAAGCCTCATGAGAACTTCCCCATTTAACCTATTCCCCCTTTTCCATGTTGGCTCAGTCACATTCAAATTACCCAATGAGAATGCTTCCCACATGCCACAAGCTACCCCACCCATGACCCTAAATAAAGACATTGGCCCACGGTTCCTTGCTCTGCTCTCTCCCTGCCTGCTGTGATAAAGCTTTGGGCTTTCAGGTGACTTGGTGTGTGCCTCTAGGCATGTGTGCCTCCCTCTCTAGGAGCTGTGAGTATAATCAATCCTTCAATTTCATTCGCCTCTCTGTGTAATGACCACAGCTGTGTTGGAGTGATCCTCAAAGACTTCATAATGGGGCTTACTCCCCCATTTACAAAGCATATGTATTCAAAATAAATGTGTACATATGTTCACCAAAAGACATGTACCAGAATGTTCAGAGAAAGATTATTTCTAATAGCTAAATACTGGAAACTACTAAAATGCTCATGAATGTTGTAATGGATAATTATAGTATAGTATACAATTAAATGTATAGAATAATAAAATTGAATCATCTGCAACTGTGTATAATAGTATGGGTGAATTTCACAGAAATGAATTAGAGGAAAAAAAGCTAGCAAAAATAAGGGGGAGTATCTAGTGTAATAAGATTACACTACAGACAAAACTAATCTGCAGTGCTGATAGTAAGGATATTGTTAACCACAGGTTGCATTAGTGTGTGAAAAGATGGGATGATCTAGGTTGCTGACAATGCTCTATTTCTTGAACTGGAAGCTAGTTACAATGGTGTACTCAATTTGTGAATGTTCATTGAGCTGTACAATTATGGAATGTGCACTTTTATACAAATGTTAAATTTTAAGAAAAAAATTTGGAAAATAAAATATTTGAATAATTTACAATAAAAAAATAAATAAAAGTAAAACATAATAAATATTTAGAACAGAACCAAAATGTGTTGAATGCAACTAAAGCTCTGCTTAGAGGCAACTTCGTAACAGTTATAAATTGCTTGTGTTAGAAATAAAAAAATAATGAAAATTATTTAAATAGGAAAACAATGTAATATATGAGAATGGAGCAACATAATAAAATTTAGAACAGAGTAAAACATCTTAAAAAGGAAATATAGAGCAGAAACCATTAAAGTAGAAAATATGCAAACAAAAGAATGAGTTAAGAAATCAGTGGTTTGTTTTTTTTAATGCATAAAGTCGATAAATTTGCAAGGGTGATCAAGCAAAAAAGAAAGTAAATACAAGTAAAATATCAAATAACTTTTGGAATAAAAATAATACAACACAGCAGATATTAAAAAGATAATGAAAGAGTATAATGAGAAACTTGATGACAAATTTGAAGTTAGACTAAAAAAAAGGTGCAGAAAAAAATTTTTGCAAAACAAGATTCAACTCAATTAGGTACCAACTAATTATTCAGAAACAAAGATATGCTCCAGTTTGAGATCAGAAAGTATAGAAGAAAGTAATGAGAAGCGAAGCTGAAAAGCCATAATTCATTGAAAGTCTGTCAGATGAATATTTGTGCAAATTGGCACCTTTCACGTCACTGTTTCTTTACCCCACTGTCATGTACTTAGCTTTTAACCCCAACTGAAAATCAATCAACAAATCAATTACATAGTAAAAACAAACAAACAAACACAAAAAGCAAATAACAGCAAAATCAATGAGATAAGAAATTGAAATAACTACTTGGAGAAGATTTAGGATTATGATATTGAAGAGCAAAGTCATGTTCATTCGTGGTTTTTTAGACAACTTACTTCACCTTAAGCAAAGCCATAGTTAAGCCATGTCAATTGACACAGAATTACCTGCCAACATTCCAACTTTTATAGGAGAGACTTTGTTAAAAATAGACTTACATAAGTACGATAAGTAAGAGTGTGGGAAATCTACACATGTAGAAGTGAAGGAAAACCACAGTAGCTACCTGAAAAAAAATCAACCTACAACAATGAGAAGTATAGAGAAAATCAAAAGCTTGAAATATAGAAATCAAGATAGACAAACATTAGAACTGACTCTGGAAGAAAGAGACATTTATCAAGAAAATACAAGATAATTTAAAATAATATCACCAACACCAACAAAAACAACCAACCCTGCTAATTATTAAGTTCACATTCTTAAAAAGGGGTACTTTTATTCATGCACAAATTTGGGGCATAAACCTTAGAGCCATTACCTGCTGTCTTTCTGTTAAACTTCCAATCTGACTTATAGAAAATCTTATCTTTTCTACCTTGAAAATACATTCAGAGCCCAATTACTTCTGACAAGTTCCAGATCTACCACCCTATCCAAGACACCATTATTTCTCCAATGGACTGTTATATCACCCTCTGTCTTGTTTCCTTTCTTTTATGCCTTTCCCACTACTCCTGTATCTCCCCCCTAATATACTTTTTCTCCATGTAACTATGATCACGTACATCCACCTCAAAGTTCTCCATTGTTTACTCATAATATTAGAACAAAATCTAAACCCCATAAGGTCCTGTATATTTTGACATTCTCTGCTTTTAAAAATTCCATCCCCCAAACACTCTTCCACTTTTTCACTCAACTCCCAACAGACTGGTTTCTTTGCTTGTTCATAAAAATGAAAAAAATGTTCTTTACAAGTTTAGAAGTAATCTAAGACAAACACACACACACACACATACACGACTTTTAAATAAACTACAGAAGACAATGTAAAAGGTACCAATCCTGACAATGTAAAATTAAAGGTTCAGTTGATAGAGATCAAGGGGTATATATGGATGACGCAAAATACCTATTTTATTTAGACAAATATCATTTCTAACAAATAATATTACTTATGGGAACAATACCATATTAAAACAGAAAAATATTTTTACATAAAATTATGTAGATTGTTTAATTATGAGCTATGCTTTTCATATATTGTGCTATACTTTGACATTTAGAAATTTTTAATGAAAATTGAGTGCAATTTTAAAAGCCTAAAAAACATGTGAAGAAAAATTTTAAACCATGCAATGGCCTGAACACAAAAGCATGCATAAACATTCACAAAAACTCACATACATATATACTCCTTCTCAAACATTAGTTATAACATTTACCCAGCAGGATTTCAAAATTGTTATGGGCCAGTGACTATAATATATCTCTCATTCTTCTCTTTTTAGGTGGCACTGATTCTTACAGTTATCTTGTCTCTGTTTCTCCCTTGTAAATTGCATGTTTGGGGTCAGATAATCTGTCTTTTTAATTCTTGGTTCTTCATACAAAGAGCTAAGTATCATAACAGTTGTATCATAAGAGCCACATCCAGTTGTAGATCTAATATAGATCACAAGATCCTGTATGTTGACCATAATGCCATAACTGAATGAGAATTTTGAGGGTCTTGAAAGAGGATGAATGTAAACAATTATGATTATGGAATAGACTGTAGAGTATCATTTATAAAAATAGTTACAATTAATCCATTTCCTGTAACCATGCCCTATTTGCAATATAACATTTCAGATCCTACATGAAGCAGTGGAATCTATTTCTCTACTCCTTAAATCTGGGCTCTGGTTGCAATTTGTGATGACCAATAGAGTGCAGTAGAGATTATATTGTGTGAACTCTAAGCCTTCCTCATTTCTTCTCTGCCTTTCTTGGAACCCCAAGACTGTCACATGAACAAGATCAGCTAATATGAAAACCATGTGGTTCAGTTCTTCTGATTTCCGCCACTGACAGCTAACCTTTAGACCCATGAGTGAGACTGTCAGATATGAGCCAGACCCCAGCCAACCTGACAGCAGAGCTCAGATGTATGAGCAAGCCAAGTAGACCAGATTAGCAAAACATCATAGTTAACCTGTCGATTTATGAGTAATTATAAATCGTTGTTTTTAATCCACTAAAACTTAGGAATGTGTGCTGTACTGTACTAGTCCATTTCTGTTGCTTATAACAAAATAAATGGAACTGGGTGGTTTACAAAGAAAAACGAAAATTTATTTGCTTATTGTTTCAGAGGCTGGGAAGTCCATGGTGCAGGGAACACATCTAGTGAGGGTCTTGGTGGTGGTAACAGTGATGGCAGAGAACAACTTCCTCATTCACTCTCTTTTTAAAGCTCTCTAAACCATGCCCATGACCACCATCTTTAATCCATTCACTACAGTGTGGTCCTATAATCTAATCACCTCCTTAAGGCTCCACCTTTCAATTACCATAATAGGATTTCCCACCCTCAACAGTTACAATGGGGATTAAGCTTTCTTAAGGCTCCACCTTTCAATTACCATAATAGGATTTCCCACCCTCAACAGTTACAATCGGGATTAAGCTTCTAATATATGAAATTTGGGGGACACCATTCAATCTATCCACAGCATATACGATGCTAATTAATTGATATAATAGTTTAAGAATAAGAAACCATTCAATCTATCCACAGCATATACGATGCTAATTAATTGATATAATAGTTTAAGAATAATTGTCATTAAATATCACAATAGTGGAGAATCAGAAAATTGACAATAAAGAAAAAAACTTGTAGGTGTTTTGCAACTATTGAAAATAGAAGCAAAATACTACTGACAGTAGCAACAAACAAGAGTTGGACTCACTGATGAAATGGTGAGTGACACCTAGCAATATGATTTAGGATTCTGCAGTTTCTGAGTTCAAAATCTATAGCAGAATAATAAATTATTACTTACATTCATTATAAACACTGGATAAATGAAGCTATAAAAAATAATTAATCAATGCTTTTGTTTTGCTCTCTATACTTCTCATACCTTCCCCACCTCCAACTGGTCTTTCAGTAACAGTAATATGAATGATGATTTAACTTACCCTAGTAACTGCTTCCCAGAATATGTCCTCTCATCTCAAATTAACTCCAGATGTGCCTTTTCTGATTAGACATATATAAACTGCATCATACTATTTTATGTGATTTGAAATAGAAGCTTGAAATACCTTGAATACAACATTACTATTTAACAAGGTATAAAGCAACTGAGCAAGTGAACTAGTTTTACCAATTGAATAGAAATATACTAGGAGAAAAGGAAAAGGAGAACACATTCTGTAGAAATTTGAATAAACCACATATAAATAAAGAGAAATAGAGCAGAATAGCCAAGAAATGTTTTCTATTCAGAATTGTATAATACATAAATAGGTCCTTTGGCACCAGCATGGTCAAATTATCTATGGTGAATTAAAGGTTATACAAACAGAAATGACAGCATTTTGAAAAGTATCAAAAAAACAGGGAAATGCTAGATTTACATCATAAAGAATGCACACCTTGCTGAGCTTTGAGCAGGATGGAAGAAATGCATTTACATCAAAAATTGAAAGACACTCTGTCAATATGAACAAAGTGATGTGGAAAATTGGAATAATTATCTGGATAATTCAGGCCAAAAATACTAATGAGGTAAACAGTTCTTTATAAATTGATTTATCTAGGTAAACTGTTTACATTTATTAAATTAATTGGACAATTATTCAAGTCTTCATTTTTCTGAGCTTGAATAGACTTTGGTATTGATTCCTTGTTTGTTGGGTTAAAGCAGAAGAGCCTTGGTGTATTATTGGTGTTTTTTTATTGTTTACAGATAATGCTCATTTTTAATCTCAATATGTATTTAATTGTAGTTTTAGAAATTGGTACATTATACTTAAATACTTATACCATTCTTAAAATAACTTGGTTAAATACCAATTTCCAATTAAGACTCATATTAAAACATTTTCCCGAGCACAAAGCAAGCTGAGCTGCACATAAATGGCTACAAATAACAGATAGTTTCCTAAGTCTAGTAAATGACTGACAAAATCACTTAAGATAGGGCTCTGTGTATTTCAAGGGACGATTTGACTCGAGTATTTTGATTCAATTAGTCAAAATTGTATCAATTAATAATTTTATCTTTCCACACACACCATCTAAATATTAAAAGTTTTTCTTTTGAAAATGATTAAAATGGTTATCTAGGGGTATCCTTTGTAATATCCTTTATAATAAACTAGTAAACATGTTTCTCTGAGTTCTGTGAGTAGATCAAGCAAATTAATGAGAGAGGAGGGGATTGTGGGAACCCTAATTTGTAGCTGGTCAGTCAGAAGCACAGCTTGGAACTTGCATCAGGCATCTTAAGTGGGGGGTCTTGTGGGACTTAGCCCCACTGTGGGATCTGACACTACCTCCAGGTAGTGTTGGAATTTAAATTAAAGGATGCCTAGCTGGTGCCCACCTGAAAATTGCTTGTTATATGTATGGAAAAAACCCCACACATATGGTCACAGAAGTCGGTCTTCTGTGTTGATAATTGCTACTAAGTAAGAGGACGGGAAAGATAATGTGTTTCTTCCCACTCTCAGACTATTCAATGCATAGGAAAATGAATGAGCTCATAGAACAAGGTTTGGCAACCTTGGCCATATTGACAATTTGGGTTAATTCTTTGGGGTGCCTGTCCTATGCATTGCAGGATACTTAGCAGTAGCATACCTGATATCTCCCCATTAAATGCTAATAGCACCCTTTCCCCAAATGCAATGATTAAAAATGTGCGTAAATCACCCTAACTGATAATCTCTGCCATAGAGGGTACACCCAGAGCCGATTTTAGTACCGCTGTACTTGAATGACTACCTAGCCCTTTTCTAGGCAAGTACAGATGGTCCCTGACATACAATGGTTTGACTTAACAATTTTTCGACTTGACTTCAGTGTGAAAGCGATAAGCATTCAGCAGAAATCGCACTTCCAGTACTCATAAAACCACTCTGTTTTTCGTGTTCAGTACAATATACAGTAAATTACACGAAATATTCAACACTTTATTATAAAATAATAAAGATGATTTTACCCAACTGTAGACTAATGTAACTATTCTGAGCACATTTAAAGTAGTTTAGGCTAAGCTATGATGTGGTTAGTTAGGTGTATTAAATGCATTTTTGACTTGATATTTGCAACTCGTGATGACTTTTGGGTCATAACCCCATCAGAAGTTGGGAAGCATCGGTACTAGCAATTTCTGTGAAATAAGAACATGTTGCTCTCAGAGGCTGCAGCATTTTAGCTCTGTCCCAGCTAGAGGCTAGATCTGGAAATTGAAAGAGAAAATGTGGTTAACAGTGACTTTGCTATGAAGATTCTAACTCGAAAACCATACAGGCAAAGCATAGCCAATTAGCCCTTTAATTGTCTTAAACCCTCAAGACATTTCCCAAAGACAATAAAACCAACCCTTGGTTTTTAGGTTTATAGCCATTGTGTGTGAAAGAAACCTTCCTGCTGGGAGCTCTCTTGTCAAATTGGGAATGTTACATTCGTTAGGGCTCTGTAAATAGCTTGGCTTCCCACCCATGTTTGGATGCTTGGATTTTCCCATCAAGATCAAGAGCCTGAGCTCTAGAATCCTTGAAAAGAAATTACCAGAGACCTGTGCTAAGTTAAAATAGAGTCATTAAAGATATGTGATTTCCTTGAGTTTCTGTCATCCCTTGCTAGGGTTGTTGCTTTTTACAATAACAAAAGTCTGTAAAAAACCTGAACTGTTTTAAGTGTTGCAGTAATAACTGGCCTGAAAGCTGACATCTGTTTCCCTGCAACCACTATTTGAAAATATCTGGCAGTGAAGCAATAATTTTTTTTTAATTTAATACTTTATGCTTTTGTTGTTAGAATGCTGGCTGAAAATGCCTGTTAGTTTAAAAAAACTGGCCTGAAAGCTGACATCTGTTTCCCTGCAACCACTATTTGAAAATATCTGGCAGTGAAGCAATAATTTTTTTAAATTTAATACTTTATGCTTTTGTTGTTAGAATGCTGGCTGAAAATGCCTGTTAGTTTAAAAATTAGCTTTGTAATTTAAGTTGTCTATATTAAACAATGTTAATAATGTCTTTCTTTTCATGTGATTAATTAGACAAATGGAAAATGATTTTTAAAGTATCTGACATATGGAGGGAAAAATTCCATCTAGACCAGGGTTTTTCGACCTCATCCCTATCGACATTTTGTACCAGATAATTGTTGTGGAGGCTGTCCTGTGCATTGTAAGATGTTTAGTGCTTTCCCTGGCCTCTACCCACTGGATGACAGCAGTGTTACTATCCAGTGCGCCACCGGTCCAGCCCGGAAAATAATTTTTAAAGTATCTGACATATGGAGGGAAAAATTCCATCTAGACCAGGGTTTTTCGACCTCATCCCTATTGACATTTTGTACCAGATAATTGTTGTGGAGGCTATCCTGTGCATTGTAAGATGTTTAGTGCTTTCCCTGGCCTCTACCCACTGGATGACAGCAGTGCTAAAACCACCACTCCTGCCCAATTTTCTCTATTAATTTCATCTTACATAGTATGGTACATTTCCTACAGTTGATGAGCCAATATTTACAATTATTATTAACTAAAGTCCATAGTTCATATTAGGTTTCAATTTTTATTTTACATTCTATGGGTACTGAAAAATGTATAATGATGTATATCCACCATTACAGTATTGAACAGAAAAGTTTCACTGCCCTAAAAATCTCCCGTGGTCCACCTTTTCATCTCCCTTACCCCATTCAAATCTCTGGCAATCACTGATAGGTCTCCACAGTTTTCTTTTCTTGACCGTCATACAGTTCAAATTATATGGCATGTAGCCTTTTCAGATTGGTTTCTCCCACTTAAGAATAGGCATTTATGGTTCTTTCATGTCTTTTTGTGGCTTGATAACGTTTATTTTTATCATGGAATAATATTCCTTCATATGAATGCACCGCAGTTTATTTATTCACCCATTGAAGGACATCTTGGTTGTGGAGAGTACTAACGTTAATAAAACAAATGTATTTCATGGGACCTAGCTTGCAAAGCCCTGTAGTTTCAGGTATAACCTAACTTTAAAAAATTACATATAGAAATGTTAAGCTTGCAAAAGACAGGAAACTTTCCCCAGGCTATAGTCTCTGTTGTAGATAAAGAATTGTAACACAGCAGAATTGCTGGCTCAAGGACAGATGTCCTTGGTTAACCTACTGATTGATATGTTAAGAAAGTGGCTTGATTGTTGTGTAAAAATGCTAAGGAAACTGCTGTAAGAAAAGACAGTGTTTGCTAAGAACAAGCTTTTATTGGTGGATCGACTTAACCTTTTGCAAATTGCATTGTGGAATGTCACTTTGTTTATTTCACTGATGTTACTAGTTTCCATTTGTTAAAACTATACTTAGCCATAATTCTGCCTATATCCTTGTGTTCTTTGTAATGATTAAATCAACTGAATTTTCTTGTGAAACTTCCTTTTCTTTACAATTAAAGGGGGAGGCTAACTTAGAATCGGGGCTGTCACATTCAGCTTTCTCTTCCTAATGGGTAAATTACTGAAGTGCAGCCCTTCCAGGCCTCTCACTGCATACATAGTGCTTTGAATAATCACGTAATTCTTTTTTTTTTTTTTTGTCTCCATTACACAGGGGGAAGTGTAACACTTGGTTTCTTCCAAGTTTCAGCAATTTTGAGTAGATATGCTATACACATTTATGTGTAGATTTCTGTGAGGATATCAGTTTTCAACTCTGGGGTGTATACCAGAGAGCAGAATTGCTAGATCCTTTGGTAAGGGTATGTTTAGTTTCATAAGAAACCTCCAAACAGTCTTCCAAATTATTGGTATCACTTTGTATTCCCACCTGCAATGAATGAGAATCCCCATTGCTTCATACCCTTATCAGCATTTGATGTTGTCAGTGTTCTGGATTATTGCCATTTTGATAGGTGTGTAGTGATATCTCATGGTTATTTTAATTTGAAATTCCCTGACACCCTATAATGTGGAGCATCCTTTTGTATTTCCCATCTGTATATCTTCTTTGGTGAGGTGTCTGCTCAAAGCTTTTACCCTCACTTTAATTGGATTTTTCATTTTTTATATTGTTGAGTTCTTTGTATATTTTGGATTAAAGCCCTTTATTAGATGTGTGTTTTGCAAAAATTTTCTCACAGTCTGTGGATTGTTATTTTATTCTCTTAATAAGTTTTATTTTGCATAGAAGAAGTTTATAGTTTTAATAAAGTTCAACTTTTCAGTTTTTTAAATCATGAATTGTGCTTTTGATGTACCTAAGCAGTCATTATCAAACCTAAGATTACCTAGATTTTCCTCTACATTATTTTCCAGAAGTTTTATAGTTTTGGATTTAACATTTAGGTCTCCAATTCATTTCAATTTAATTTTCGTGAAAGGTTAAAGTGTGTGTCCAGATTCTTTTTTTCTTTTTCGCCTGTGGATATCCAGTTGTTCCAACACTATTTATCAAAAAGACTATCCTTCTTGCATTCAATTGCTTTTGCTCCTTTGTCAAGTATCAGTTGACTCTTTTTATGTGGGTTTATTTCTAGACTCTCTATTCTGTTCTGTTGATCTACTTATCTATGTAAATACCACACTGTTTTGGTTACAGTAGCTTTATAGTAAGTCTTGAAATAAGATAATTTCAATCCTCTAGCTTTGTTCTCCTTCAATATTGAGTCAGTTATTCTGGGTATTTTAGCCTTTAAAATTGGCTTGTCAATATACATAAAATAACTGGGATTTGGATTGGGCTTGCTTTGAATCTGTAAATCAAGGTGAAAAAAACTGACATTTTTTGTATCCATGTACATGAAATTTCTCTCCATTTATTTAAATCTTGTTTGATTTCTTTTATCAGAATCTTTCAATTTTCCTCATTTAGAGCTTATAGGTACTTTGTTAAAATGTGTGTTGTTTACTTTCGAAATATTGGGCAATTTTCCTGTATCTTTTTTTGTGGATTCCTACTCTAATCACATTATGGTCACAGAATATACTATGAATAATTTTCTTCCTTTTAAATTTATTAAATTTGTTCAAATTTATAGAACCATTCACTAAAAACAACAAACTACACATCCTTCTCAATTACATAGGAACATTCACAAAGATAGATCATATTATGGTTCCTTTAGTTTTATCCTCTTTGGGGGTTCCCTCTTGTCTTGAATCTGTAAGTTTAAGTCTTTTGCCAAACTTGGTAAGTTTTTAGGTATTATTTCTTTAACATTGTTTTCCATATGCATTGTACTATTCTTCTTTATTATTATTTTTCCTTTTTTCTGCTTATCACATTAGATTTTTTATTATTGAAATATAATTGATCATACATATCTGTAGGGTACAGCATTGAATATCAATACCTTTGTGCATTATGCGGTGCTCAAATCAGCATAATTAGTTTATTAAACATTACACAATATAATTGTTTTTTGTGCCCCTTCCTTTACCCATTTCTCACTAATTCCTCTTTCTCCCTCCCCTTACCCACCTCTGGTGGCATCAGTTCTATTCTCTCCTTTTGAAAGTTCAATGAATTACTGTGATTGTTGTATTTTTCTTTCTTCCTTTTAAAATTTATTTTTTTAGCTACCATTTATGAGCAAGGACATGCATGATTTTTCTCTCTGTGCCTAGTTTATTTCACTTAACATAATTTTATCCAAGCTTATCCATGATGCTGTGACTGACAGAATTTCATGCTTTTTTATGACAGAGTAGTATTCCATTGTATGTATATATACCACTTTTTCTTTATCCAGTTGTCTGTTGATGGACATTTAGTTTGGTTCTATATCTTGGCTATCGTAAATATAGTTGTGATAAGCATGGGAGTGCAGGTATCCCTTCAATATAATGATTTTCATTCCTTTGGGTATATACTCAGGAGTGTGATTGCTAGATTGTATGGTAGATCTGTCTGTAGTTGTTTGAGAAACCATACTGTTCCATACTGTTTTCCATAATGGCTGCACTAATTTTCAATCCCACCAACAGTGTAGAAGTGTTCCCCTTCCCAAACTGATTAGATTTTTTAAATTGATATCTCTTCAGGTGCACTCTCTCCTTCTTCTGTCATCTCTATTCCACTATCTAACCCTTCATTTAAAGTTTTGTTTTTGTTATTGTTATTGTTTGTATTTTTCAGCTCTAAAATTTCCATTTAATTCATCTTTATATTTTCTATTTCTTTTTCTGGGACTTGCTATCTTTATATTTATTTTAAGTGTGTTTACCATTACTTATTGAAGCATTTTCGTAACAGTTCACTAAAGTTTTTGTCTAATAATATACACATCTGTGATATCTTAGTGTTGGCAACTGTTTTTTTTTCTCATTCATGTTGAGATTTTCTCAATTCTTCATATGCCAAGTAAATTTGGATTGCATTCTACACATTTTGATGTTATGCTAGGAGGCTCTGGGTCTTGTTTAACATCTCCAAAAAAATGTTGCTATTTTTGTTCTGTGAGCAAGCAATATTTTTGCTTTGCAAACAATTGAATCAGTTGGATTCAGGCTGCAAGTTCCACACCAGCTTTCTGTGCTTTTTGATTCTGACACCAATTTAGTTTTCCATCTACTGCAATTGTATTTTCATCTGTCCTATCCATTTGCTACCAACTGTGGGACTTGCGTGATTTTCCACTTTGTAATTTGTTTTCAAATGTATGTATGCTGTCTAGAGTTAGATCCACTCATACTTAGCTCAGAGGTGGGTTCATAAACAAATTAAAGGGCTAGTCTCCCGAGTTTATCCCTCTGCACTATTGCTCAGACATGTTCCAGTTCCCTAGTTTCCTGTTTTCTTGTTCTTGAGCCCAAATCACTCAATTTACCCTGTTCTTCTTCACACTTTCTAAAACTGCACTCACATTTGAGACTAAGAAATAGGAATATAGAGAGAGGGAAAATAAGAAAATGAGCATTTTCCCCATCCTCTAGAAACCAAAGCTCCCTGGTCATTGAGAAATCCCTCCACCCCACTGTTTTCCCAGAGATTTTTGTTCGTGCACACCACTGTAGCCAATGTATCACTGCTTTCATATGATTGTTTGGAATCTAGGACACAAAAGAATAGAAACAAGGAAAAGAAAGAAAAAAGAACTGACGACTTTTTTTCTTACTTTCTTTGAGCATTAGAACATCTCTTTCTTGGTCTTCAAGCCCAAACCAGTGGTTTTTTCCTGGAGCTTTCTCTGTATCTCTACATTCACTCCCTCTTCCAGGTTACAGACTGCATTGAATTCAGACTGGGAACAACAAGGGGAAAAATGCAATAGTTGAGTGAACTTTCTACCTATCTTATCTTTAATATTCCTTTATTTTATATAGGCAAACTGCATTTTAGAAATAAAAAAATAGAGAAGGGTGTGACCTATTCCAGTAAAAGGCAAATGATTTTACAAATGTCCACATGTCTTTATAAACTGAAGTTTAGATATTTACTAGGACTCCTTTACATATGATAAGGTGGGGGTGAATATTACTGACATCTTACAAAATCATAGCCATTTTCACTATTTTTCAGAGAAAACTAATGGATTGCTGAATATACTCTATTCTCAAGTGCTGGGATATTTTCACATATTGTCACTCCCTCAATTTAGTGTAATTCTGTGATGAATTTTGAATGTACTTACTATTTCCATTTATACAAATGAGGAAAGTGAGGATTTGAAGATAAAGAAATTCACCTTGTTTTACACAGTTTGAAAATGGCATAGCTTGGGCTTTGTTTAAGATCTTTCTGAATCAAAGACTCTAAAGCACGTGATATGAAATATTATTTGTATTATTTGAAAGTTTTACTCAGATGGGCAGGAAAGTTATGAAAATATACATTAGAAAAGACTAAGAAGATAATACACATAAAGAGTGAATTGTATTTTAATATAAAAAGGTTCCAAAATAATAGGTAATAACTATACCTTAATCATATTTTAGTGACTGTTGAAGCCATTCTATATTTTCTAAATATTTCCCTGGAAGATAGTTATGGAGTTATAATATTGGGATTTTAACCTATTACTGACAAGATTTATAAGTAATAATTATGAAATAAGCCATGTTCAGAAGTTTTTAGTCTCAAAAACATATTTTAAAAAACGCTTAAAAATGTTGAAATTATAATAACTCATAATTAGCATATGTAGATAAAGAGGCAGATATAGACAGAGGAGTTAACAGAGAGAAAGCGTTAGATGATAAAAGCCTACTGAATTCAAATATATTTAATCAAAACCTAAATTAAAAAGAGTTAGGGAGTATTTTTATCTTTTGAGTAGGGTAACTGTTAAGAAAAATTCTTTGCTTATTTGTGAGAAAATGACTAATATTTGAAAATTTATTTTATAATCATCATACTATACATTTGTACTCATAGCTCTAAAGTATTTTCATAAATTTGCAGATGTGCAAAATATACCAGATGTCTTAACATGGTCCTTTCAGCAGCCTATCCTGAAATGTTTACAGATTAGTAGCTATAACTCAGAACTTTAGGTGACTTTCTATGTTACATGGTAGACTCTGTATACTTCCTCAGTGGTATCTATTTGTTGAAATTAAGTCCAATGGGTGTGTAGAGATAGTTTTCCCCATGCTTTGGAGAATAGAGAGGAATCATTCTTGCCCTGAAGGCAATTGTAGTCTAATAATTTACATGATCATATACAGAAACTGCTACTAAGAGTAATCAGTGCCGTAGGAGAGGAATAAAGTCAGCCTATGAGCAGTTCTGAGGCAAGGCTTTGATTCCCTGAAGGTTAATGAGAACACCAAGCTCATAGTATTTATTCATTTATTTTTTATCAAATAATTATTGAATACCTACTATGCATTTAGGCACTGAGATAAAGACAAGACACACAAGGTCCCTGTTTCATGGAACTTACATTCTAGAGGCAAAGGCAGAAAGGAAACATCAAAAGCATGACACTGATTTCAGGAAGCAATGAATGCTGTTGAAAACTAAGACAGGGAATATCATAGCTTAAAGGGTGGGAGCAGTATTTTTATGAGGGAAAGGGGCTTTCTTCAGGTTGAGTAACTAAATGAATGGTGACTTTGTGGAAGTCGTATCTGCATGATAAGAAGGGAGCACCTAGGATTTGGAAGACGGGAGAGAAAAGAGTATCAAAGACCAAAGATGGAAAGATGCTTAGCTCTCTCAAAGAAAGAAGACCATCATAGATGAGGAAGAAGACAATAAGAAAAGGAGTCAGAGAAATGGGTCTGGGTCAGATCAGCAATGGCACAGTAACTGTGGTAAGAGGTTTGGACTTCATTCTGAGTGTCATCTCAGATGCTTTCACTTGTGGGTCTAAGCAGGTACACAAGGGCACATATGTGTGTCTCAATCACTATCGCCCTAGCCTGATCCACCTTTTTTGTTAGGTATTCGCTATAGCTGTCGACCTGATTACTTTTGCTCTCATTAGCTCTCCTTAGAGGGGGCGATAAAATGGAGTAATTAAGAACACAGCCTTTGGAATTCAATAGACCTGGGTTCAAACTTTGTCTCTGACCTTGTTAGCAGCAAGTTGATTTGTGCCTCGGTCAAGAATCCTGAATCTTTTAGGAAAGATTTCTCATCTGGAACACAAGAAAATTATACTTAGTTCACAGAATTTTTCCAGAAACAAATTTGAGAATATTTACAGAGTACTTAAAAATAACATGTATGAAGTATATTTAGTATGTGTAAATAATGTGTGTATAATAAAAATAGGTATCTGCTATTATTGTAAAATGTTCTTTTCTTCATTACATCTTTTAAGGTTGGTCTCCATGATATAGTCTTCAAACAAAATTATTCTCTATTATTTTCTTTTAATTTTTATCTTTATTTAAAATAAACTAAATAAACTAAAATAAAATAAATTATCGAATATATTATGTGAATATCATACTTAATGATGTAACTTAATGTTACACTGTAAATTAATGATGCTGACCACATTTCACATTATCATTAGAATCTTTATAATACATGTATCAAATATGCAGAAGGTATGTTTAGCAAATAAATAATTTCATTTAACTTTGGTGAACAAAGAATTGAGATATAGATATATTTATATTTTAAAAAATATTCTATCGATTGAGAGGTGCGTCTTATCATAGCAAAATAATAGATGAAAATACTGCCCATGGCCAACTGAAGTTGCCACTTATTTAGCCGACTTTTTTTAAAAAACAAATTCATTCACTATAAGATTGCTTTAAGAGATGAGCTTGTCATGGAATATACACTTCTGTTGTGGTCAGCAAAATCTTATTTATGCAATGTTTTTTATACATCACCTTGGCCAGAAAATTTATTTGCACATTAATTTTCAGGCATACAGATACAACAAGGTTGTTGAGGCAGTTCTCAATGATATAACAATACTTTTATGAAAAGATACTTTTGTCTGGAAATGCCTGTGTGTGCAGAGACCTTTGGAAACATTAGAATGCAAATGTCAACCAACCTCTAAGGAGATAGATTAAATAATGAACTATTTAGGTACTTAAGAGAAAAGATACTTGGCAAATCTTTCTAAGATAAGGATTAAATTTATGCTATTACTTCATTTGTTTTTATTTAAGCTATTTTAAATGTCAAATATCTCTTTGAAGGCATTGTTTCTAAAAGCTCCAGAAGCAATCCTTTAAAAATGAAAATTCTTTTTGTCAAAACAAGATTCAGTAATAAATTTTTATGCCACTAAGTTCCTACAGTAATGGTTTAAATTTTAGAAACTGAATCATTTTATAAAAAGTAAGTTACAAAAGCAAAAGGTACATTTTATGTAATTGATACTTTAAAGAAACAGAAACTTTCAATTGAAAATTTCATGGCTTTATATTCCATGTAGATAAATATATACCAGAGATAGGATGGATTATAGCCTTGATACAGAAATACAAATGATGGAATAGGTGGTAAGTTTATAGCTTCTTTATGCAAAGGGGCAGATTATCATTAATGTTAGTCTTAATTGCTAAAACAAGACTGTATGCCTAAACTGAGCTAAGTAGCCTATTGCTATTAACCATATCTACGCTAATTCTTAGTTTTAGCTTACGTGCTTGTTAGAAGCTTATCGGCCTTTAATACCAGCCTTTGAACAATTGATTTCTGAAGGCTAAATTCACTAATACACAGAATGCAGAAGTTGTGTCTTTCTGGAATCTCTATAGTTGTGTTTTCTCTGTCAATTCATTCTTTCTGCAGACATTAACACATTCATATTTACTTTGTGCTGATGGTAGGGGACATTTCTGCTTTGAAATCTTTCTTTAAACTGAATCTTCTAGTTTGCCTCACCATGGCATTTGTTGATGTACAGAAACATCAACTATGACCTCAGAAGTGGCAGCAGTTTTTGTCAAATCATATCCAATGTCTCTTGAGCTACAAAAGTAATTTGTCTCAACTTAGAGCATATTAGATGGGACTTAGACAGCTGTGACCAAATAAGGCAGTCTGAGGGTGTCTGAGATCTGGGGTCAGATGCTTACATGGAGTTGTATGTGGGAAGAAAAAGACTAAATATTGAGTGCTGAGAGGATGGCCACACACTGAAGTGTGGCATCAAAAAGCTCTGTTCCAGACAAGCAGTGAGACCAGTGTCAGTGCACTGAATTAGTCCAAAGTAGCAGTGGGTGGGAGGAACATCCAAAGGTGGAGATCATTGAAGACCTGGAGGAGTAGGTAGCTGGTCTTCAGGAAAGATGCCCCCAGCCAATGGCCTGGGTTCGTTACTCACTTCTTTACTACTGAATATCTGCTGTGTGCTAGATCCAATGCTAGTGACTCAGAATTTAGTTGTGAATAAGGTAGACATGATATTAGCCTTCACACAGCTAATGGTTTAGTGAGGGAGATAAATACAGATTATATATATTTAATTATATAACTGTAATTGGTGTGAGAGTTATTTTGAATAAGTGCCATACTGTGCTATGAGACCATATGGCAAGAAAATATAACCTAGTCAACAGAATTACAGAAGGTTTCCCTGAGGAGGTGATATTTAAGCAGTCTCCAATCTGCAGGAAAGAGGCTGTCAAAAATAAGACAGGGACAATTCCATAGAGATTGGGTCACTAGGTCATTGCTAAGACACAGACTCAGGAACAGGATAATTGAAAGCCAAGTTTTTAAAAATTGAAGCAGAGGAAAAAATTAGTACAGCTGTATGAATGATTTGATGCCAAAGCAGAGAGCAAGGTTAGAACAATTTAGATTCTTTTGTCCTTGCTCTCCTGCCATTCTACAACCACCCCACAGCTCCATCTTCCTTGTAGATCGGATGCCCCCCAGCCCCAGCCTCATTGAGACTTAATCCCCACTGCAACTGTTGAGGGTGGAAAATCCTATTACGGTAACTGAAAGGTGGGGCCTTGAAGAGGTGATTAGATTGTAGGACCACGCTCTAGTGAATAGATTAATAATGGTGGTCAGGGATGTCATTCTGAGGGCTTTAAAAGGAGAGTGAATGAGGAATAATCCCTCTGTGTACTCTACCATTTTTCTGCCATGTGAGATCCCCTGGGTCACTGTTGCCACTACTAAGACCCTCACCAAATGAGTTTCCTGCACTGGGGACTTCCCAGCTTCTAAAACTGTAAGCAATAAATTTTGTTTTATTATAATTCACCCTATTCCAGGTATTGTGTTATATGCAAGAGAAATAGGCTAATAGAATCCCTAACCAGCTTAAGCTAAGGAGTGATCTTAGACACCAGAAGAAAGATGATATTAAATGACTTCAGCTACAGGAAGGGGAGGGGTACAAGAGCTATTGAGGGTGTCCTGCTATTCCAATCATTTTTTAAAAACATCAAGAAATGTTTATTGAGTGGCTATTCTATGTCTGGCATTGTGCTATTCTTTGGGGGTGCAATAGTGAACAAGATTATTTTTTATTTTGAGATGCTCATAGTCTGTCACAGGACACAATAACTGCAGTAGATTTCAACACACGAGATTTATAAAGGTGAGTTTAAAGGATCATACAGAAAGACAAATGATCTAGACTTAAAAGTCAAGAGGAATTTCCTGGAGAAAGTAATGTTTAAATTGAGATGATTAATAAATATAAAATAGATAATTATTGAAACTCTAGTATCATCCAGGAGAATGTGTGGAATGAAAAGGAAACAGTGCGAAGGAGAGTTAGTGAAAAGGGGGAAAAATGGCTTTTTTGAAGTGAATGGAGTGAGGAAACCTAAAATGTTGCCCATGAAGGATTATTATAGATAAAAGAAAAAAGGTACACACACATGCACACATACCCACACGATCATAGAGCGCAAGGCCTGCAAGCACATTTCAAGAAGGAAGAAACTGTAGACCATGTCAAAAAGAGCAAATTCAAATAAATGCCTGAATAATAAGTGTCCTTTGGTTTTAGCAACAAAGAGCTTATTGGCCATCTTGGCAAAAGCATGTGTAATGAGAGGTTGAAATCAAAAGCCAAGCTGCAGTGTACTGAGCATTGTTTAGGAGGGAAGAACATAAAGATAAAAAGTACAGACAAATGAGTAAGATTCCCTAGGTCCCACGGGCTGCAGAACATTTGGGGAAGGACCCTCTGGTTTTCAGTCTACACTGGTCATAGTTCATGTGCTCAGTGTCCAAATACCTTAGGCTCAGCAATGCAGGTGCCAACCTCAGGCCTTGTTGACTTGCAACATGGAGATGTTTGCTCTCAGTTGTCCAGCTTCCCTACTGTGGAGCCAGGGCTCTGGCTATGGCTACTGTCTGTGGCTCTACTGCTACAAGCTAATGTCTGGAATCCTGTCGACATCACCAGTTGTAACGCTCTTAATCCTGTTTGTGACATCAATTATAAAGCTAGGCGACCACACCAGTTGTCAGGCTCTTTTACCTGCCGGTAATCCTGCACCGACTGGGCCGATTGTTGAGCTAAAGCTGAATCTGGAGCTCCCAGACCCTTCAAGCCCATTTACAGACTGGGTCACAAACCCTTCGTCCACCAGGCTGGGTCACCAGACCCCTTCACGCAGGTCTATGAGCTAGGTAACCGGCCAAAAGGTCCTTGGAAGCCATAGGTTGGAAAGCATGGCTGCGCCAGGTGGATGCCCAAGGCAGACACCTGCCTGCCTGCTTCACTAAAGCTCTCTCTCTCTCTCTCTCCCTCTCTCTGAAGAAGAACACAAGAATAGCAACAAAACTAAAAAGATACATTGGCGCATACGCACACTAACTCCACATACACACACACAATTTGCTTACAAAGGATGCCAAACCACACCCAACTGGACCCAAGGTGAGGGCCCTGACCAAACTATTCTATTCCAACACCTATGAAGATCATGTAGCCATTATCTACTGAGATCCTGCGATTCCCAGCGTGCGATGGGACACATAATACTCTTCTGCCTCCCACAGCGCCGGAAAGGATGTTTTCCTGACCTTTCTCATCTAGTAGCTTTTGCTTGCTCCATTCTCTTCCTTCTGAGATGATTTCATAGAATACCATAACTCTTACAAACAAAACCTAGGAGAGAACTCACCTTCCTTGCCTGGGAATATCTTCTTTGGACCTAACTACTCTTCAGCCCTCAAGTGAAGGAAACAAAATATTGACCATGTTCTTGGGATCAGAAAGAGAAAATATTTATAGCAATCCAAGCAAAATCGAAGTTAATGTCTCAATAAGTTATTCTGCCACATTAGTCATCTTCCATGCAAATTTCATCACTTCTCTAAAGATTGTTCTGTTGGTCTTTTATTTTTCTGTAGGGACAATTTGTTATTTTTATTAAACTATATTAAAGATACATTAAAGACCATTTGACCAACCTCAAATTTTCAAAGCGCAGCCCCTTTAAGGTTTTCATTTCTTTAGTAATTTATGTTTTGTGTAAAATCCTCCTAATTTTTTCCTTCTCTTAATATAGATATACATAGTTCCTATGCACTGAAAATACAAATGTAAAGAATTAATGCCATTTTATCTTCACCTAAATTAGTTCTCTATGCAGTCATTTTCAATAAAAGGAGCACAGAGACATGGTATTTTAAACTATAACGGAAGGAGCAGCTGCCACCACCATAGGAAATTCATTTAAATGCCATCTCTGAGGGAGTTAGATATACTCATTATCATAAGGAAGATTTTTCTTGTGTGTACAGAAGTCTTTAAAGATCAGTCATTTCTCATGAACCTTCTTATCCTTTTGTTTATTTGCCCTTTTCTATACTGCCCTTCTCACCAGTAGCTAAGCTTGCGGAAAATAATACTTCCAAGGTGAATAATCTGTCTTTTTCTCTTTGAATTCCTGAATATGACTAGAGGTTGTATAAATTCACTGGGATTTCTGTTCATCTATAATATCTTGTTCAATTTCTTTAGGTTTGTAATAAGATGACCATAATGCAAGCCCATTATGTGTAATTTATTAGCTACAAAAATGTTTTGAACACACCCAGGTAATTCACAAAACAATTAACAAATTACAGGAACTGGAAGATAGTCACCTGTTACTCATGGTCATGCTTAATTTGGCTTGCATGATTATTTAATTTAATTATTTAGTTTGGATCATTTATCAGTATTAAAAACTCAAGATTTCACTTGAAAAAATCTGAAATTATAAACTATTATAGAAAAATGGGTTTCCATAAAACTATTATGGAAAATTAGGTAAATATGGATTTGGCTATGGCAAGAGTGAGCTGAAACAGCTCCATTCTGACAGAATACTTCCATCTTGTCTTATCTGGTTCAGAAAGTGATCAGCCTGGCTATCTTGGACATTTGAATTTACAACACTGATCTATATAGTTATTTTCTGTGTAAAGAGATTTTTACTTCCAAACTACTTTTGCAACAGACTAATGTCTTATTTAAAAAAAAAAGAAAAAAGAAGACAACAACAAGTTGTCACTTGGTCTGCAGTGGGGTTTAGGTGTCTGCAGACCTACCTTTTCATTGCTTTATAACAATCCTCACTAAAGCTCTCAGATTTCCTCCCATGGTATCCTTATGTGTCAAAGGAATATAATTTGAAAATCTTCCTACTAGTAGATATTCAGATAAAAATAAAATCAGCAGTTTGTACTTCACAAGTTGTTTGGAAATATATCCAAGGAGCCTTAAAGCGAAATTTTGTGCCAGGTTTTATGCAAAATACTATTTTCACAGTATCCTATAGGTCTTAGCACATCTACAGTGACCTCTTATGGCACAGTAATAGGTCAGAGCTGGTTTTGCTCTTTTTCACTTTATTTGGTCTTGTAGTTCAACACTTGCAATTCTGACTTTTGTATGAAATATTGAGTTAAGATACGTCTAACAAGAAATTAACACCTTCTTATTTACTCACTTGTTGGGTCATTCATTTCCTACCATCCAAAACAGATTTTGCCTTTTCAACTCTATGGGAATATGGCTCTATAATTCAAAATATATATTTAGTTTAGTGTGTGCAAGACAAATATATCCTGTTCAATGTCACTATGGTGAGTTCACATTGAAAATGGAAACTAACTTTCTGAGTCTTTTAATGCCCTGTGCTTTTCTTCCTCTGTTTATCATAATACTTGACATCATATATTGATATAACGGGGTCACAGCTCTAAAATATATCTTTCATATTTTTCTGCATTTCTGTCTTTTAAGATTTTTTCCCTTATTTTTAATTAATATAATGTAGAAGGACTTCGTTTTCTAGGTTTGTGTTCTGAGGCCTTCAGAAAGAAGGAGTTATGAAGAATCTAACAAACGCATAATAAGTACAGCATGTACAAATGCACAGCTACCAGGTTTCGGCCTTTTTGTAATCTTGCAATGTCTAAAATCTCTTTTTCCCCCTGCCTTTCGCCAAGAGAGCAGATGGATAATTATACTCCTCAAAAGATGAATTAAAGAAAGAATTTGGACCAACGGGGTGAGTGAAATATACTGCTAATGGAGGGTTGTGGAGAAATGGCCAAATAAGAGTCTCAAATGACCTTATTTTCCTCCTGGTGACAGTGCTTTCCAGATTAAAAGCTGTTTTCTTTTATTGAAATAGAATAGTGGCAAACACTGAACCTGCTTTGTAAGACATACATCAAGAGGGAAAATATTTCACCACAATGACATGACCTGACATTTTAAAGCAGATAACAAATGACATCTTGTCAATGGCACCAATTTATTATTCCCTCTCTTGTACCTTAGTGCCACAGCAGGATACACATTCCTTTTAATCATGGGGTTGTGTTAAACAAATTTTTACCAGCAGAGACTATAAAATGCCCCTCATCATCTCCAAGTATCCTGACCTCTCAGCTGTCCCCACTGCAGCATATAAAGACAAAGGCTATGCTAAATTTTTCATCATTTTATTCAATTTCAGATCCAATTATGTGAGGGTCTTCCATCACTTACATGGGTGTATATGCTATAACGTGAAGTGCCACACATTAATCAGGCTCTTTTTATCCAGCAGACAACAGTGCTAAATCACATTACTCCAAAAAAAGAACATGAAATAGATGCAGATGTACAAGGAGGATGCTCCTTTTGGTGCAGTTACAATAGCAAGTGACTTGTGGGGGGTGGCCTTCCCATCAAGGCCAAGAGAGTCTCAAAGCACATTTGGTTTTTTAGGTTTTCCACCACGTTCCTCTCCAAAAGGACTCTCTTCTCCTATTTGCTTTAATATCCCTCTGCCAGTTTATATCATAGAGTCTACTACTTTGAAAACTGCCCTGGGCAATGGCTTTCTAGTTGAACTGTAGCAACTAATCGGCCTGTAAGCTGAAAAATGACCAGCTTGACACTCCCTCAGCCTTTTCAGCAATGAAAAGTCTCCCTTTATTTCAGCAGTCTCCTGCAAACACACAGGACCAAGACCTTAGATGCTGAATATTTTTAAATGACGACATTAAAACTATAGAGCTGAGAGAAGCAAAAAGATTTGTTACTGAGTAATCTTAATGTTATTTAGAATTAACAACATTTTCTTAATATTTTAAATTATATTTAAGTTGTAGTTTCAGACACCAGTATAAAGTAAGTTGCTTATGGTTTCAGAAGAAATACGTGCAAAGTCCAGTAAAATTTAAATAAATGTCATATGAAAAAACTGATGAAGAAGACTAAAATTTTTTTTTCTTTACACAATATGGGCTAAGGCTTATAGTTTAAGACCAACATAGGTTTAAATGCCACTGCAACAGCCTTCTAATTATGTGTGTTTGGGAGGCAGATACCCATTGTGTAGTAGGATGCAGTGAGCTCACTTGACTGGCTGGTGCAGGGAATTTGGATTGATTGGCAGCAGAGCAGGTACAGCCTTGGATACTAAACCAAGGACAACTGGGCTTTTTTCTGTAGGCAACCAAAATATTTTTGTTAGGAAAACTTTATACACAGAACTTTGTTTTTGGCTGAATTGAGGGAGGAGAGACTTAATCGGGGAAGAGAAATTAGGATTTATTCAACATCTTCAGTTGTTTTGTTCAGTTCATCAAATACTACTGTTAGGGAACAAGAGTACAGATATTAATACAAAATGGTCCTTTCTCTCTAGAAAATCACTGGTTAATGGGACATCACACATTATTTTAATGGACAAGCATTTCTGTTGTAGTGTCATAAATATGTTCCTGAAAAATACTTGTGTGTTGCAAAATTACATATTATAAAAACAAGATTTATAAGGAAAGGAAAAATAGGATTGTGCAGACCACTCAAAGCCTATGTAACTTTAAAACCAGAACACCATCAAAAGCAGTAACAGTCTGAATGGAAACAGAAACATAATTATATCTCCAGTAATTACTTGGTGTACTCCACATTTGCACCCAGTAACAAAGTCAATTGAAACTTTGCAGACTTAATCCTCAGGCTCATGCTTCCTTCTAAAGTCTTCACTTATAATGCAGACCAGGTGCATCTATATTAAAAAATCATATCCAGTGTATTTAACAAAAGAGAAATGTCTTCACAGTTAACTTCGTTTACACTTTCAAATTCCCTAGGTTACTTAATATTGTGGAAAGTATAGCAATTTTTGAAGCAACTAATCCCATACTCACTGCCTCGTGCTTCTTGAGTTTTCAGCTTTTTTTTCTTTAGGTTTCATATATTATAACATGTTTTCTGTAATTGTGAGAAAGTTTGCCTTTGATCTCTTCCAAATTCCCTTGTACATATAAAGCAAAATAAACAAATATTTCAGTGACTCGTGGGAAAGTCATTTTCTAAATTAGCATAGTTTATCCATTATAGTCAAAAGAAATAAAGGAGTTAAATTTCACATTATTTACTCTTTTGTGAATGTAACGCATAGTCTAATCCTTATATTTTTAATTTTCAGAACAAAAGAGAAAATCCTTAAATGAAATAACTGGCGGCCATGAACTAAAATAATTTCTTACTTTACGCTGCATAATTCAGAGTCACGTGACCGTACATTAGTTACATTTTTTTTTTTTCCTTTTTGTCTTTTTTTTACTGACCAGTAACGGGATCACAACCCTCGGTGTTGCGCCCACACCGCGCTCAGCCAGTGAGCAGGAACCGGTCTCCACATGGATCCGAACCCTCAAGGGGAGCGCTGCCGCGCTCCCAAGCGGTGCACTCTCCAGTGTGCCCCCCAGCCGGCCCCATTAGTTACATTTTTAAAAACTTTCCCTTTTTTTTTTTCTTAGGATGACTATTAACATACTGGGAATTTTTAAGTTATGCCCAAGCATTCCTAATGTATTTTTGATTCAACTGGTCCTTTCACTAGAAATGTTTACATAGATACATACATATTTGGAGTATTTCAGAGTTTTTTGTAACTTTTTTTTTTTTAACCAACTGTGCCCTGGGATGGGGAGCATCAGTTACCAAGGCTAATAAATGCACATAGGCGATAAGGCAACATAGCAAGGGCTTAAGGAATGAAGGATATTGCTGAATTTCAACCGAGGTACAGTTTACCTATGCAACACCTTACACTTTACCTCGAATATATTAAAAAAAGGGAACAAATTTTTAATTTCTTTTCCTATAATGAACCTTGACATCTTCTACCTGTCCAGTGGTATGATCTCTTTTTTCTTAGTAACTGGACTTTATAACTTATTCATATTTTTACTCATCCTTATTCTTTGTTTACTTGATGTAGTTCTGCCTTTCTTTTTCTTTCTTTCCTTCTCTTCCTTTTCATTCCCTCTGAAACAAGTAGAGTTCACTTCCACAAAACCTCACATGGNTTTTTAGAAAACTTTTTACTAAACTAAAATATTCATACAGAAAAGTATACATCATGAGTGTATAGGCTGATGAATTTTCACAAACTGAACACAACTGTGTAACCAACACCTTGCTCAAGAAATAGGACATTACCAAAATGTGGAAGTCCCTTTCACTCACTACCACCCTACCCCACAAGGATGGCCATTAACCTGGTTTCTAACAGAATAGATTAGTTTTGCCTGTTGTAATGTTACACTAGGGTACGTTAGAAAGTTTCTGGAAATATTCATTTTGTCTTTTCATTCTATTTTTCCACAGACTTTTGATGGTCCCTTGTACATATAAAGCAAAATAAACAAATATTTCAGTGACTCGTGGGAAAGTCATTTTCTAAATTAGCATAGTTTATCCATTATAGTCAAAAGAAATAAAGGAGTTAAATTTCACATTATTTACTCTTTTGTGAATGTAACGCATAGTCTTATCCTTATATTTTTAATTTTCAGAACAAAAGAGAAAATCCTTAAATGAAATAACTGGCGGCCATGAACTAAAATAATTTCTTACTTTACGCTGCATAATTCAGAGTCACGTGACCGTACATTAGTTACATTTTTTTTTTNAGAGTGAGAAAAGCCTTCTGAGATGAGGCGGCAGGAAAATAAGCCTAAGGATTTGGTTGTTGGAGTGGAATTGGGAGTCTATTTTGGGGAAGATGTCGAGAAAGGGGCATGAGCAAAATAAGGAGGCAGATACCCATTGTGTAGTAGGATGCAGTGAGCTCACTTGACTGGCTGGTGCAGGGAATTTGGATTGATTGGCAGCAGAGCAGGTACAGCCTTGGATACTAAACCAAGGACAACTGGGCTTTTTTCTGTAGGCAACCAAAATATTTTTGTTAGGAAAACTTTATACACAGAACTTTGTTTTTGGCTGAATTGAGGGAGGAGAGACTTAATCGGGGAAGAGAAATTAGGATTTATTCAACATCTTCAGTTGTTTTGTTCAGTTCATCAAATACTACTGTTAGGGAACAAGAGTACAGATATTAATACAAAATGGTCCTTTCTCTCTAGAAAATCACTGGTTAATGGGACATCACACATTATTTTAATGGACAAGCATTTCTGTTGTAGTGTCATAAATATGTTCCTGAAAAATACTTGTGTGTTGCAAAATTACATATTATAAAAACAAGATTTATAAGGAAAGGAAAAATAGGATTGTGCAGACCACTCAAAGCCTATGTAACTTTAAAACCAGAACACCATCAAAAGCAGTAACAGTCTGAATGGAAACAGAAACATAATTATATCTCCAGTAATTACTTGGTGTACTCCACATTTGCACCCAGTAACAAAGTCAATTGAAACTTTGCAGACTTAATCCTCAGGCTCATGCTTCCTTCTAAAGTCTTCACTTATAATGCAGACCAGGTGCATCTATATTAAAAAATCATATCCAGTGTATTTAACAAAAGAGAAATGTCTTCACAGTTAACTTCGTTTACACTTTCAA
This sequence comes from Galeopterus variegatus, assembly GCF_000696425.1. Lineage (NCBI taxonomy): Eukaryota > Metazoa > Chordata > Mammalia > Dermoptera > Cynocephalidae > Galeopterus > Galeopterus variegatus. Next base: position 192,215 of record NW_007728645.1, on the reverse strand, counting down.
ATTCCCTAGGTTACTTAATATTGTGGAAAGTATAGCAATTTTTGAAGCAACTAATCCCATACTCACTGCCTCGTGCTTCTTGAGTTTTCAGCTTTTTTTTCTTTAGGTTTCATATATTATAACATGTTTTCTGTAATTGTGAGAAAGTTTGCCTTTGATCTCTTCCAAATATTAACAGCCTTAGAAAAGTTACAAATGAACCAACATTATACTGACCTCTGCATTATATTGACCTCATTCTCCCACTTAGCAATCATAAATGAATTAATCTACATTAAAGAAACACAAATTGTAGCAGAACAGATTAAAATTTAGTGTCTTAGGGTAGAGGCTCCAGAAGATATCGAGGGATCACATATATTTGATTAAATCCAATGCATCTGGGAAGAGATCCTGGAACAGATGACTTATGAATAACCAATAACTGATAGGTAAAGATGGTGAGAAATGCATTCTTCCTGGTGGAGAAGAATTGATGCACAGAGAGGTTGCACAAGTTGCTTAAGATTACAAAGCAGGTAAGCTATGGGACTAGTATTTGAATACAAGCAATATTGTTCCAACTTTTTACCACT
>NW_007728645.1:167888-191300 GCF_000696425.1 Galeopterus variegatus | reverse complement strand
ACTTTTTACCACTATGCTCTATTACCTTTTCTTATGATTACTATTTAGAATATATTTCCATAGGCCAGGTGAGAAGTGTTGAAGACCTGGATAATATTACTGATGCTAGGAATACACAAGACACTGTGAATTGTAGAAACATTTAGAAAGGTAGCAGGATTTGGTCATTGAATATAGTGGTGAGAAAGGGGAAAATTAGCTTCTGACAAGGCAATGGCTTGTGATGGCAACATCACTAACTGAAATTTAGCATAAAAAAGGAGGAACAGATTTTGAGGAAGGATAGTAAGTTATCTTTTGGACATATTGAAGTTGATGGGCCTGCGGAAGATTAAGCGATGAGGAGTAGCTAAGGAATTGAGTCAGGAATTGTACGTGTAGGAATGATGCTCAGAGAAGAGTTCGAGATTGACAGTATAAACTTATAATTGGCAATCATTTGTGTACAAATGATTGTTCCAAGTATGAAAATAAATAGCATTTCATTCCAGACTAGCATAGGTCAATACCTAGGCATCAAGCAGAGGAGACTGAGCTCACAACAAAGACTATAAAGGGGCAGTGCTGGAGGTAAAAATGTGTAGGGTCAGAGAAGACAAAGGAAAAGAAAATTCAAGAAGGAATGAGTGATGTCTCAGTCCATTGAGGCTGCTGTAACAAAATATCATAGGCTGGGTGGCTTATAAACAGCAGAAAATTATTTCTCACATTTCTGGAGGCTGAGAAATTCAAGATCAAGGGAACAACAGATTTGGCATCTGGTGAGGACCCACTTCCTGTTTCAAAGATAATCATCTTTTTGCTAAAACCTTAGTTATAGCACACATAGTAGAGGAGACAAAGGATCTTCCTGGGTTCTCATTTATAAGGGCACTAATCCCATTCATGAGATTAGAGATTAGCTCCACTAACACGACCTAATCACCTTACAAAGGCCCTAATACCAACACCTTGGGAGTTAAGATTTCAACATATGAATTAGGGGAATGTAAATATCCAGTAAGTTCAGTGGAGAGGCCTATTTTAAAATAGATGGGCCATTGACTACCTAGATATGTTCTAATTTAGAGTATGGGTAGAGAAGCAAGTCTGGATTCCAGTAAACCAAGCATATAAAATTGAGGAAGTGTGAATATAGAATATCCTTTCAAGAAATTTTGCTGGAAGGGCAACAGAGGGCTATGATGGTAGCTCAAGTTTAAGTGTTAGGATCTAGGGTAGGCCATTTTGAGATGAGACGATTGAAATGTGTTTGAAGGTTAAGGCAAAGAGTTAAGTGGTCATGGATATTTAGGGTGTAGCAGACAGGGCATTGTTAACAGAATAAGTTCCTGAACAAGATTGTAGAGGTAAAGGGTGGACGCTGAGCAAAGTGAGGGACAACTATGTTTCTAAAACTGAAAACAAAGGAATAAGAAAGAGGAAATAGTCAGATAAACTCACTCATATCAGTGTGAAGGTAGAAAGATGAGATACATTTAGACCTGACAGACTCAACTGCGTACACCGAGAGGAAGGCACAAATCATACCTGAGATTAAACGGAATGAGAACAGGTAAGATGACTTATGAAGAATGGTGAAGGTTCAAGACTGTTCGTAAAGGAAAAGGGGAAGAAAAAACTGGCTTAGAAATTAATGAATTATTGTGTTGCGCCTGCTACCTTTTGTGACTAGAAATTTCTAGAATTGTGTGTTTTTCCTTAGTAATTCTTAGCCACCTGAAATGGAAGAAAGCAAAGGGCAAATTGTGGGAGCAATTGACGTGACAGACTTTCCTGATGGGAGTAGACTTTGTACTAGGTATGCACATAAATTATTTACAGGCCATCCTCATATCAAACCCATAAGGCAGATATTTTCATCTCCATTTTAGAGATGTGGAAACTGTCAGTTTTGAATAATTTGATGAAGGTCACACAGGGAGTTTAACTCAGGTTCATTTGAACACCAGAAGCTATGTTTTTTTTTTTGTTTGTTTTCTGCACCACCGCTAGTCACGAAAATAGAGAAACCAGACGTTAATCTATTCTGGGGAAGTGACAGTGCAATGGAGTGGGAATATACGGACGTGAGGCTGATGGAAAGTCTTTGACTCCATTTATGTGGGAGGTGAGGGGAAAGAAAAAGGTAATATATATGTTTTTGTTCAGGGTTTTGAGAGATTGGTGATGACTCACATCAGCCAGAAGCATGGTAAAGAAATCTGGCTTTAGGAAAAATTTCAGTTTTAATATGTTGTATTTGAGGCTACACTGGGACATATGACTAGAAATATCCAGATAGCAATTTGAGGTTTGGAGTAAGAGTTTGAGAGATATAGTTGGGCATAAAGATTTGGCTCACTTTCACTGAGAGATAGAATAAAATCTCCATTGAAGAAAGTAAAAAAGGAGAAACAGAAAGACCAGAGCAGAGTATATATTCAAATTTGAATGGCATTCTTTCACATGTAAACACAATGAAAACATAGGAAAGGAATACCCTAACTAGTAGGAGGAGAACTAGGATATGGTAGTGCTGTATAAATCAAAAGAAGCAGCTTGATGTTCAGGAACTATGTCTCAGAGCCTAAGAAAAGAAGATGTACATGAGGATTTTAGATATATCAGTACATCATTACATGAGTATTTCATTATTGACTTCGAAAAGAATAATTTCTAAAAAAGATACTGTAGGAAGAGAATCTAGATCATAGGTTTATACGTACACTCATCATGGGTATTATTTTTTTACTTAGACATATTTTAGGCACAAACTGCAAAAAATAACTTTTAAAATATAACTCTTAATAATTTTCTTACACTGAGGTATGAACTTGTTTTATGGAACACAAATTACCCTGGGTACTTTACAGGTTTTCCATTGTCATCACAAGTATTTCTCATTTGTTTTTAGTTTATCCCAGCCTCACTGGCGTTTCCTGTTCTCAGGATCCTTTTGTCTTTCATCCAGCTTCCATTTCCAAACTCCAGGGGCCCAACTGCCTAGCTGGGGAGGAGCTCTCCAACCTCATTCTCACCTGAGGCACATATTCTTTCCAATGCAGCTGGCCCCACTACAGTTCCCTGGGTTGACACCTCTGTGGTCTTTGTCCTGCTAGTTCTGCTGCAATCACCCAAGCCCCATCATTCCCCCTTGTTGCTCGGCCTCTGCAGCTCTAGCCATGTCTTCCTGGGCCTGACTCTAGAAGGAGTGGCCGTTCTTCTGCCTCTATCTGAGGGCATAATCACTCAGCTGTCAGTAGTTACTCTTACAGCTCTTTAAGTCCCTCGCCACCAGCTCCAACCATGATAGAAAAGGTGCCAGTGCATGTGAGATGAAATGGGGGCCAGAGTACAGGCCCCTGCAGCGCCTCTAAGTCTATTTCCTTTTCTGCCCCTCTTAGCTATGGAATTAAAACATCATCTCTATATCTCTATATTCATTTCATAGTCTCTCTCTCTCTCTTTTTTTTTTTTTTGGTCTTACTTCCAAATGAATTCTTTTACAATTGGAAGCTAAGAATTTTTTTTTTTTCTTTCTGGTCTATTTGTAAGATTATGAAAACTATCCCTGGGGCAAATGCTGAGTCATTGTCTCTCAGTCATAAACGGGGGCTTACATGGGAAAACGGAAAATGTATGTTGCCTATCTCACATTATTAATCTTTATTTATCACACTGTGTTCCAGGAAAGGATTTATGGCAGCTTTTACATATTTAGATAAATTGAAGTAAAAAAAACAAATGGATGGGGGCTGGGAAGTGAGGGGAGAGAAGCAAAAGAAGGGAAGATGAGATGAATTCAAGACTGCCATGAAGTTATCTAAATTTGCTTGAGGCAGGTCACACATTTGACCATGGAGTTTTGAGGCAGTCAAAGAAAAGAGGACAACATTACAGGAAACATGTTGCACAATGTCCATAAAAGAGAAACTCACCAGTTGCTTAGAAGAAGCACAGTTATTCCTGGTACCGAATCCAGAGAAAAAAATTTCCTTTGAGTCCTCATAAAAAGGACACTGTGACATAGTGAAGAGTATCTTCAAGAAATTGTTGTCGTTGCTACATCAACCAGTTTTATGGGACTGTTTGTTACAGAGTCCTTTACTGCAGGCCCAAGGCACAATGCCAAGGGGAAAGCACAATTTATTAGAAGTGTTTCTGTGGGGGACAACATTTTGCAGTCTGCACGTACATTTCTCTGTTGGTCAGACTTAATCCATGGGTAGGTTCCAATGGTTCCTCTATGTGGATTGAATTACACTTCAGGAAATCTTCCACAGATACTATTCTCTTAACTAAAGTTTAGATGGGTACCGAGCAGCAATAAATTTGTAGTTGGACTCCCAAACAAGTACTTGGGGTGCAACTACTTTATGTTATTGATGAAGAGCAGAGCCACACACCTTACTGTTATGGGGGCTGGGAGTAGACGATCATTTTTAATGAAGGAGGGGCATTAGAATGAGCTGGGATAATAGCTACCCCATGTGTACTCAGGAAATGGTTGCTGGGAAGAGTTGGTACAGAAGTTCTCTCATAAGGCAGTTTGTGATCTGCTTTAACTCATTGATAAAAAGGCCCCTTGAATCTGACCACAACAATTTCAGCCTGAGGGGGAACAAAAGTGTAGCATGTGTATTTAACTTACATTATGAGCAATTATGAACTCAGCATCATCTCCACAGACCATTTAACCTTAAGCGTTATAATTCCTAAGTGTGTCTCACAAAATAAGTTGGTGGCAAATCATATACAGAAGTAAATAAATGAGTCAAATGTCTCTAAAATTTAGTTATAATTACGTATTGCCTTCTATCTAACAAAACAAATAGGTTGTTTTTAGTGGAGTTGATAAGTAGCATTTCTCTTTTGGCAGTAATTAAGTAGTAGACCAACTTGGAATTTTAGAAATGTAAATGTAAAACCTTTCCATGTTTAGCTAATAATTTTTTTCTTATTTTTAGATAAAATTATTAAAAAGTGGAATTTAATATGTTGAGACAGTCTATTTCTTCAGTATGGTAGTGGAGTTAACATTGCAAATGAGCTGTGGTAAAGAATCATTGTTCTCCCACATTGTATACAGGCTGTCATATATTAATGGTTAGGTTGTAGGCTTCACCAGAGCAGAAAACACCTTTTTCTTCATTGTTTTATCTCTGTCCCTATGTGCCTGGCACATAGTACATACCAATAGCTGAAATAGCTGCTGTTGTTAGTTCTCTCATATGAAAGAGATGTTATATGAAAGAGATGTTATTGTTTTTTATGTAAATATTATTCATTTAAAAGTAACAAGATTATATAGAAATATGAATCTACTTTTAATCAGTGGCATTTAATTTCTTCTGTAATTAAAAAATGGTATTACATTTTAATCAATGGTCTGTGACAGTATGTGGAGGCATGATAGAACTAAGGCACTTTCGCTTGCTCCTTTAAAGTCATATGCCTTTAAATATATGTTCTGAACAAAATACATAGTTCAATTGTGATCCAACTTGGAAACTGGAAAAAAAATGCAGAAAAGATTATTGTAACACATTAGCAAGCTTAATAATGATGAAACAAAAGCAGTTCCCAAAGTATCACAGATGATGGTTCTATATTGGCAGGTCATTACAATAATTAGAATATGGTAAATGCCAGGTGTTATTTATATTTTCAGATTATCTGTTCATGTCACCATGATGCTTTTGTGAAATTAAGTGCTGAGTGATAGACTAAGTGTCTTAGAAGGCTCAAAGGCCAAAATTTGAAACTTGAATTTAAGTTTGAATGAATCTATGTTGCCATTTGCTTACTTGTTGGTAATAGCCCATCTAAAATGGCATGAATAATAGAGATTTTTATCTCTGAATGATATTCCTGCCAGCAGTACCAACTGTGGAATGTTAAATATGAGATTTGGCAGGTGCAGAGATTTCCAGTCACCTTCAAAAAGCAGTATGTAGACACTGAGCCAAATAGCTTATACACTAACAAATCAACATCCAATCTATCTGGCAATGGAACAAACATGTCAGTCATCTTTCCATCTTTGATTGGCAGTGTTTCTAGAAATGGATGCTTTTAAACATTAAAAATGTATTTTAAACATTCTGATCCACAAAAAAATTTTTTAAAAAAGTAATCCTTGAGTTTTATTTATCTGGCAATTGAGCTAATTCTAGCCAAAATTATGAAGCTGAAAAATGTCTTCATCTTCCCACTGCTTTTTCATTGCCTGCTTCTGCACGGCCACTTCATACCCTGCACTCTCACCCATATTAACTTCTTAACTCCTGATTGCTGCTGCATCAAACATCCAAACATTGTCCAGGGTGAGTTAATACTTGTAACCGATTTATCTCCTCTCAGCCAACTTATTTTTTTAGGACTTTGCTTATGGGTGATTATATGTCATAATTAATTAGGTAAACTCTACCTTGGTGATTAGCTACCCAAAATTGTTTACTTATATAAAATGTGATTTTATTTTTACCTCTAAAAGTCTCCAAAAAGTGAGCATAATTTTGAAAATGCTCATTTCTCTCTAGACTTCTTGGGAAATGTTTGGGAAATTGTTGGCTTATTCATTGCCCCTGAAATTACAGGTCTTAAGCAGCAGTGTAATTTCTACTTATCTGTCTGGTGAGCCCTGTTCAGAAAATTCCTTTGACAAATGACTCTGGCAGAATTTGGCAGTGATAGCAAAAGGTCAGAGTCTCCGAGGTTTGGCAAACTCCCTGAAATATCAAAAGGACCTAGGTCTTCACTCAATAGACTAAAATTACTTATTCATTCAGTGAAATGCTAGACTGAATTTATAAATAACGGCAACAAAAATGGAGTTGCCAGTCAGTATGTTTAAATTAGGGACCACTTGCATCAGAGAGCAAGCAAAATAGATCTTGACTTGTATCATTTCATATTTTATTTTCTACTTTCATGTAAGCTGATAGAATTTATTTTTACTTTTTAAAGGACAGGAAGTAGGTATAGTGGGTTCTGTAATATTTATCCTATCTTTCTTTCAGATAGAGTATCCAATTATATCTTTTGCATAATGCAAAATCTTCCCCCATCACAGAGAACACATTTTAAATTTATGGCTAGGAAGGATTTCAATCATCTTTGGCATTCAACACTCAAGGCATTTCAGATATTTAATCAGAGCAGTATAACAGAAAGTACACAACAGATTGCAATTTGAATGCTGTACTTTTTTGCAGCATATATTTGCAATAAAAGCTTGGAGAATATGTACAAATAAGAATATATTATGAGTATCTCATGTTTTGACTACATACTTTGATAAGGGAATTATCACATACTTTCATTTAACAGACATTTTCTCAGCACAGCTTTATGCCAAGTGCATAGAAAAACACACTTCTAATGTTCTGTTCTTACAGTCACATGCATTAATTTGCTACCACTTTAGGGTATGTGCACCTCCATGTGGAGACCATTGATCATGCAGTAGAGAGCAAATAGAAATATTTTATTATTATATTTAATTTTTGGTATTTGACCAAGCAATAATACATAGGATGGATTAGAGAATTGGATGCCAAGAGGTTAAGTTAAGAGGTCATGGCAATAAATCCATGAGGCCTGAAGAAGGCTTGAACTAAAAAGGACGGGGAATGAAAGTTAGCATTTTCTAGGAAGATAAGGAAAAGAATGGCAATCCAGGCAAAGGACTGAAACACTCTTTCAAGTAGATGGTGTTACAAGAAGCACGCAACATTAGATGAGAAGAAACTGGCAACACATATATTTAAGGAATTAACTAAAGAAAATAAGTAAAGGTCAGGAGAAAGTTACATCAAGAAAAGCAAAGAGGGATAAATACAGCATGTTCTCCCTCATAAGCAGGAGCTAAAAGATAAAGAAGGAAGGAAAGAAAGACCACAGTGGAGTGCTGGACTTGCAGAGGGAGAGAACATAGCTAGGGATAAAAAGTAGAATGGGGGAAAGGGGAATGGGGAGGGAGGTCAGGGATAATTGGGTGGGGATGCAGGCAGGGTATAATCACAATTTGTAGTAATGGGCGAGCTGACAGCATGGATCTGGCCATCATCTATTGGGGATGAGTGGTGACAATCAGCTTTGTATCTCATGAATATTCATAACCAATAAAAAATATACTATAAAAAAAGAGAAAAGTAAATCAAGGAGTTTCAGGGTGTTGAAGGTAATGAGTACAGCTTTGACTAGTGCAAGTGCTGAAGGCAAGCTTGCCTTGCCCCCAAGAGTCACGGGTACATAGAAACCCTATGGTCTCTGTGTGCACACAAAAATGATAAGAGAAGGATAGGTAATTTGAAACAAATAAAAGTAAAACAATAAGGAGCATTAAAGAAAAAAAATATGCTGGTTGACAATAGAAACAAAAATATCAAAGAGTTTGAAAATAGACACATTGGATGTGGAAATTAGAATATCTTGTGATATCTGTGAATATAATTTTACTAAAATGGTAGAGATGGAAGTTAAATTGTAATTGACATTGGTGATGAGGCATTAAGGAAATCGAGAAAGCAAGTTGGGCAATTTTTAAAAAATAATTGGATGACTACGACCCAGGAGAGAGGTGGAGCTAGAATACCTGGAAAAGGTCAGAAAAAAATAATGGGACAATTCTAGAGGGGACAAAGTGCACAGGTGAAAGTGTGAATTTTGGGAGGAGAAACAGTGGTGCTATGAGGTGTAGAGAAAAACTGGGGAAGGAGGTGGCCAGGCATTTTCTCCCCAAAGGCTACCATTTTATTTACAAAGTAATAGAAATGCTGATAGAGACAAGTGGAACTGCCTTAGGAAGCCTGAGGAGAGAGATTAGCAGAATCGGAATACCAGATACATTGAATGCACTGAGCACCTGATTAGAATAAATACTCTAGTCACTAAGGAACCACTGAGAATGGTGGCTGTTTCTAATTCAGCTCTCACTGGTGCTTATCACCACACTCAATTTATGAGTCTCACAAATACTTACTGAGCTCAGCCTGTGTGCCTGGAACTATGTTAAGGTCTAGTAGGTTTTATAGGACAAAGACACAGATCTTCAAGGAGCTAGTGTTTTTTTTCTAACAGGTAGCATTAGGCCAAGGGAAATAGCTTATTTCAGCCCATTGTCCTTTTTGTATTGAATAGTATTACATTGCCACATTATTCCATTTGGTGCTCATGTGTGACTGCTTCTTGGTTTCCTTGTACTTTCCTGGGCATGTTATCCACATTTTGTGAATGGAGAAAGAATCCATAACGTTAGCATTTTTTCTCTCTCCTTATGCTTTCGAATATTGTTTGGATGCATGTTTACTAGTACTGCCTGCTGTGAGCATCTCTGTCCCAATTTAGCATCATCAGTAATGATTATATTAAGATGATGTCCCTGTGCAGGATCAGTAGCCAGAGTACTAACTACAAAGGTCATTCCACTAACTTGTGAGAACAATATTCATTTATTTTTAGCTTACCAACTAATCTCTAAATTGCTATTCTAGGCATGCACCACCAAAACATTTCCTGTATCTGTGAAGTTTTCAACCTATATTATTTTTTCACTTCACTAATTTCAAGTGTCTCCCTCTCTCAGACTTTATGAAGTTAAACTGTGATCATTTAAGTTTTGCCTTTATGCTGATTTATTTATTTGTTCATTTATTTATGGCACATGAATACTTATTAAACAACAGGATAAAGAGTTAGCAAACTAAAAATGAAAAGAATTTGTAACAGGCTGACAAGAATTGACTCCATTTGACTAAACTTCTAAATTAAAAAGCTTTTTTTCTTACTCTTGCAACCTGAACTGCATAGCTTGCAGCTGGACATTAGAATATAATGATTCTTGTTCACACAATTGCTAGAACGTAATGGCTTTTGTTCACACTGCACACAGAATAATTATAGAAGAAATTATTAATCTAGGTGGCCATTCTTTACTAGCTTACTAATTAGATCTTTTTGAGGTTAACAGGAACTGAATCCATGACTTGACTTCATGGAGGATGGTCACCAGTGAATCAGCTCCCCCCCGAGAGGTTCTTCAATGTTTATCTGTAATTTTTCTGCACATCCCTGCTTGATTCACTAAGAATCATCCCCCTACCACCTGTCCCTATACAACCCTTTGGCAAGTCTGGGAAAAGTGGAGGTGGTCTTTGAGACATGAGTCCACCATTTCCCCAGGCTGCCGGCTTCCTGACTGAAGGCCACCTTTTCTCACATCAACACTTGTCTCTCAGTTATTGGCTATTGAGTGGTGAGCAAATGGACCTTTGCAGTTTCGGTAACAGATTTAGTTAGAATAAAATTAGTTACCAGAGAGGAAATTTTAAAAATACTCGTTTATTCCTCTTTCTTCAGTCCACATTTACTAAAAAATTGAAGTGGAGATTACTTGTTCTCCTGCTTGCCCCGTAAAGCATCAGTTCCCCTCCTTTGACCCTAGGAAGCTGTTGTTCAGTTCTGGTGAGTTGATTCTACTTTGGACAGCAGAAAAGGGCTTTGGATGGCTTTAGTCATTAATCAGTACTCACATATCCCCACCTCAGTGGCTGTCCAGGGCACTTGAACTGAGTTGGTCCAATCAGAATAAAGTTGGGAGGATTTCTGCCCCCAACCCCAGGGTGTGGTGCCCAGATGTGAGACTTGGACCTATTGCAACCAGGCTGAGAGTGGATGCAGGAAGGAGGCAGGCAAAGCTGACCTGCAGAGCAGCAGAGTTTAACTCTCTATCAAATGAGCTGCGCCTGCCCTACCTCTGGTCATTTCAAGCATGTCAGCCAAGAAAACCCCTTTATAATTTGTGACGGTTAATTTTACGTGTCAAATTGAATGGGCTACAGAGTGCCCAGATTAAGCATCATTTCTGGACGTGCCTGTGCATATGTTTCTGGATGAGATTAGCATTTGAATCTATCTATTGCACCTGGGCACTCAGTAAAGCAAATTGCTCTCCCCAGTATGGGTGGGCATAATCCAGTCCATTGAGGGCCCAGATAGAATAAAAGACAGAGGAAGCAAGAATTTGCTCCCTTTTTCCTACCTCACTGCTTGATCTGGGTTATTGCATTTCATCTTCTCCTGACCTTGGACTGGGATTTATATCATCAGCTCACCAGTTTCTCAGGCCTTTGGACTTGAACTGAGTTATACCACCAGGTTTCCTGGGTCTCCAGCTTGCAGATGGCAGATTGTGAAATTTTTTAACTTCTGTAATTGCATGAGCCAATTCCTCATACTAGATATCTATATAAATAAGTGCATATGAGGGTATTTCAAAAATTTCTTGGAAAAGTAGAATGAAAAGATAATACAAATTTTTCCATGAACTTTTTGAAGTACCCTCATATGTAAAATACATCTTTTATTGGTTCTGTTTCTCTGGTGCTATAGGTCAAACATGTCCCCCAAAAGTTCATGTATTAGAAACTTGATCACCATTTTAACAGTGTTAAGAGGGTGGGAAATCCAATTATGTTATTTGAAAGGTGGGACCTTTAAGAGATGATTAGATTGTGAGGATTGTGCCCTAGTGAATGAATTGATCCATTCATGGAGTAATGGGTGTGGTTCTGGTGGGTTTATAAGGAGAGCGAGTAAGGTTAGTTCTCATGCTCAGCCCATTCTTGCCATGTGACACCATGCATTTCTATAGAGTCACCCCACCAGGAAGAACATCCTCACCAGATGCACCCCCTGGACCACGGACTTCCCAGACTCCAAAACTATAAGAAATAAATTTTGTTTCTTTGCAAATTACCCAGTTTCAGGTATTCTAAGCAACAGAAATGGACTAATACATCTGGGGAAACCTAACAACACACAGTTTGCACGATGACACCTTTCTTCCTTTTTAAAAAAAAATTAGTTATTTTTTATAATTTAGTTTGATTGTAACTTAGTCATGCCTGTCAAATCATGTTACAGTGGGTTGACTGTCCATGCTTCTGTCCAAGGCTCACTTGTCAACCAAATCCCACCCCCTCTTGCTCACTCCACATCACTTCAGCAATTCTCCCTACTTTCTCTGACATTATCAAATTTTCCCTCTACTGAACCATTCTTACACTGTTCTTCCATCTGAAAAGAGTTAACCCTCTCTTGATCCACTTCTCCTTCTAGCTCTTGCTCTGTTTCTGTTCCGCTTAAAGCAGCATTTAACAGTGGCTTGTTCTTGCTGTCTCCAGTTCATAGCTCCTCAGTCTCCTAAACACACTCCATCAAGCCTTCTGCCCACCACTGAACCAAAACTGCTCGTCCAGATCACCAGTGCAGCATTTAACAGTGGCTTGTTCTTGCTGTCTCCAGTTCATAGCTCCTCAGTCTCCTAAACCCACTCCATCAAGCCTTCTGCCCACCACTGAACCAAAACTGCTCGTCCAGATCACCAGTGTGGGGAATGATAGGTTGGGTGGAGGGCATAGGGAAAGGTTATGATTTGTAATGATGAGTATGCTAACAATAATAAAAATTTAAATGAAATATATCACAAGCAGCCTAAAGCAGCCAATTGCCTCACCGATCAGCAGCATTTGACCCAATAAACCATTCCTCCTAGAAACGCTTTCTTCAGTGGCCTTCCAGGTCACGTCACTTTTAAGTTTTCATTGACTTCACTAGTCACTCCTTGGTTGCATCCATGGGGTACAGAGTTGAATATCAATACCTGTGGGTAATATATGATGCTCAAATCAGGATGATTACTATACTCAACATTATACAGTGTAGTAGTTTTTTGAGTCTCTTTACCAGTTCCTCCATTACCCTCCCTCCCCCTCTCTCTTTCCCACCTCTGGTAACCTCAGTTCTGTTCTCTCCTTTTGAAAGTATCTTCCTTCCTTTCCTTTTTTTTTTCTTCTTTTTTAAAAATTTGTTTTTTAGCTTCTTATGAGTGAGGACATGCAGCCTTTCTCTTTCTGTGCCTGGCTCCTTTCCCTTAACATGATTTTCTCTAGGTTTATTCTTGTTGTCACAAATGACAGGATTTTGTCCTTTGTTATGGCAGAGTAGTATTCCATTGGGTATATATACCACATTTTCCTTACCCAGTCATCCAGCAATGAACATTTAGCTTGGTTCCAACTCTTGGCTATTATAAATAGAGCTTCAATAAACATGGGAGTGCAGGTATCCCTTCGGCATGTTGATTTCTACTCTTTGGGTATATACCCAGAAGTGCAATTCCTGGATCATATGGCAGTTCTATCTGTAGTTGTTTGAGGAAACTCCATACCATTTTCCACAATGGTTGCACCAATTTACAGTCCCATCAACAGTGTAGGAGGGTTCCCCATTCTCTGAATCCTGCTAGCATTTGCTATTCTCTGTCTTTTTGATAATAGCCAGTCTAACTAGGGTGAGATGATACCTTGAAGTGGCTTTAATTTGCATTTCACTGATGCTTAGTGATGTTCAACCTTTTTTCATGTGTCTGTTGGCCATTTGTATATCTTCTGTTGAGAAAGTCAGCTCTTTTGCCCATTTTTCAAGCAGGTTGTTTCTGACTGTTAATTTGTTTGAATTCCTTGGGTATTCTGGATATTAACCCTTTGTCAGATGCATAGTATGCAAATATTTTCTACTACTCTCTAGGTTGTCTTTTCACTTTGTTAATTGTTTCTTTTGCTATGCAGAAGCTATTTAATTTGATATAATTCCATTTATTTATTTTTATTTTTGTTGCCTGTGCTTTTGGGGTCATATTCATAAAGGTTTTGCAGATTCCTTCTTCATGAAGTATTAATTATTACCAAACCCTATTATAAAAAGCAGTGCATTAGTAACCTGAGGAGCTAGACAAACTGATAAGTAATTCAAGCTCAGTGAGACTCTGACACCTGAACACCTCTGAATCTCAATTTTTTCTTCTGTAAAATGAGAATAAACATACTATTCTGCAGAGTTGTCATAAGAATTTAATAGTACATGTACAGTAACTGCCATACAGTAAACTTATTGTCAGAACGTACTGTTAGGGATATAACATCAAGTATGAGACTTTTGGACAAATGGACTCAGTTCAATATTCTTTAGGTTGATTTTGGGAAATTTCAGCTCCACTCAGCCAGAAAGCAAATCTCTGCAGATAAGCAGGAGACATATTGGTTGTGCATTATCTGTCACCTGGAACTAGTTCTATAATCTTCAGTCTTGTGTGTCATTAGCAGAAGTTCTGGGAATTGTTGGGAGCCTGAAGCCCCACAGCCCCATAAGAGGTTGCCGCCGGCTGGTCCGGGGTCTCTTCCAGCCCGGCTTTGTCGGTCTCCGGCAGTGGGAGAACCGACAGGGAATTTCTGTGCCAACTGAGTGAAAGCCTTCTTCCTGCCTCCCATCACAATGTATTTTACTTATTTCTCTGTATAGGCATCCGTATTAATATTCTATTTGTATTCCAAAATTTCTATCATAGAAAAAAAGAAGACTTTCTCCAACCTAAGATTTTTGCTTGCCACACCAACTCTTACCTATCCCTGGGTACCATGTGATGGATCCAGTCTTCTAAACTCTCAGCTAGAGCTGAGGTTCTGTAAATTAGATAGATTGTGACCACCTTGCTGCCTCCCCTTCTGTGAGTCCTCAAACTGTCTGGAGACTTCTGCAGTTACGCAACTTCTCTTCCATCAGACTCTGGGCATTGTCCCGTGCTAAACTTGAATTTAGCATTCTCCTTAGTACATTGTAATAGAAGCTGAAGATCACTTCCCTGTCTCTTCCTCAGGAGCTATCCTCAGTCAAGGTTACATTTTCAGGGCTCAGCACTACTTCTTTTTCAAATCTTCTTTCCCTTAGGCAAGCTATAGAAAGCTTAGTAGTCTTCATGGTTGAATTCTTTAGATTCAGAAATTAGGGCTGGCTTGTTATTTCAGTTGGTTAGATTATGGTGCCGATAACACCAAGGTCCAGAGTTCCATCCTTATTCTAGCCAGACACAAAAAAAACAAAAACAAAAACCTTAAAAATATTCCACATCATCTAGTAGTTTAAAAAAACAAAAACAAAAAAACTGCTGATAATTATAAACATGACAAAGCTTTAGCATCTTAAATGGATTGGAATACATTTCAGTTATTTATTTTATTTGTTTATTTTTTTAATTTGGCTAACATTATTGAGGCTTGATTATGTGCTAGTGATAAGGCTAAGAATTTTATATGTATTTTCTCATTTCAAAGAGAATATACCTTGAAGACCCTTGTTCTCATTTCTCCTAGAATTGCAATATTTGGGAAGATTATACTCCCTTGATACAGGATCTGACTAAATGAGATCTGAAAAGTAGATAATATTAATAAGAGAAAGCATGGGAATTTCTTGTATTTTCTCTACTAGTTGGGTGGTCAAAATTAAAAGAGGAATACAATGTAGTGAAATAAACCTAAGAGATATATCTTTGTGTTGTGAGAAATTTGGTAAAGGAAAAACAGAAAAAACAGAATTATATTTTCAGGATTTTGGTATTTCAGAATTGTAATTTTTGGGATTTTTATACTTTAGGGTTTTTGGTCTTTTGGAATTTCAGCATTTGGTATAATGGCATTTGGGATGTGTCTTTCACGATTAAGATCGGCACCACATGATCAGATGTATGACTTACTGTTTCTCTTTATATGTGCTGTAGGAATTTAATGGAAACAGTCTTCTGCGTGCATAATTCTTTCTTTTCCAGGTCTTGAATCTGGGCTATACTTTATGGAAACAGAACCCAGTGAGAATTGTCCGTGTAATAATGTATGCTTTTTAATGTTTTGAGCTGAGAAAACCAAGAAAATTCTATTTCCTGACTTACGTATTTACAGGATGTTCTGAAGATTAATGTGTCTCTTTCAGGGCACTAAGGTACATTTAGAGCACTAAAGAAGTCATTTACTAAATGGTGCCCTTGGGATTTGAAAGAGTTAATGTACCTCTAACAAGGTGAGCAATGTACTCTCAAATGTATGCAAGGATCAGCACCAGAGCTTATAAAGAATTGTGAGAATGTTGGTTAAAAGCATCTGCAAATCCATGGCTCCATTATATATTACTATAATCTTTAGTCAATGTATTTGCTGGTGTTGGGTGAGTGCATAAAAAACAACGTAGACGAATGTGAATCTTTTCCTCACTTTTGAAAGTGAAAACATGAAGTAATACAAACATTGGCCAAAGGAAAATATTGTAAATGTGTAAATGTGGCCTAAATGGCTCGGATTTCCAGAAAAAGACAAATTATGAGAATCTAGAACTACATTCCAAAAATACTTTTCTCTCAAATTAAAATTAGAATGGTATTAAATCCTTTGCTGATTTTCTCCTGGAAAACAACCAACCATGTATTACTTAAATATAATTCTGATAAAATTCATAATGTGTAATGTTAAGTGATGAGGTAAGAATCTAAAATGGAATATAGGACATAATCACAATTCTATTAAATATGTAAGATATAAAAGCCTAAAGGAAATGCAGCAAAATATTAATAAACTTTTGCTCTAGGTAATGGGATTACAAGTTTTGGGTTTTATTCTCTTGTAATTTTTCTGTTCTTTCTAAATTTACTGCAATGAATGCACCTTATAAGACTTTTCTTGGCACTGTTAAATGTTGTAGAGAAAATGTGAAAACATGTTACTAGCAACGTGGCAGATAATGTTGCTATTTTGCTTTCTTTTATCTGAAGAGAGAAAGTTGTGCATCTTCGGATGAGCCATGTTAAAGGGAAAGTTGTGCTTTTCTAGGTGACTCCAATGGAGAACTAAATTACTCTTCACAGCCTGGTCTAAGTTTTTCGGTATGGAAGTTGGATACAAGGAAGAAAGGAAACTCTACTTTAAATGATGATGGGTCCCAGGATTTTTTTTCCACTTTTTTCCTTAACCTTCTTATTCTCACTGGTTGATGTAATCTATATTCATGGCTTCATGCTAAAAGCTCTCAAACACTTACCTATGGAATAGATCTCTCTCCAGCTTTCTTTATTCACATAATCAAACACCTGGTACATGTGGAGTTACCTAGTAGTCACGGCAAAATGAATATACCTTCAACTGAACTCAGATTCTCCCCCAAAGTTCCTACTCTTTTTCTTTTCCTTACTCAGAAAATGATATTACCATCCTCTCGGTTTCTCAAAGTGGAAAAGGTGAAGCAATGCTTGACTTCCTATATCTCCATTCAGTTGCTCATTCCACAAATGTTACCTCCCTATGTATTTCTCAAAATTTTATATATCTCTTGAATTTACTCTTGTAACCTCTATCAGGGTCCTCAATTTATCTTACATGAGTTAAATGCAATAGCCTCTGGAATTGTCTTCCTTCATTTGGCTTCCTCATTCTATTTCTGTCATCCACATTGGAGTTGGAGTCACATAAAGTCAGATTTCAGGACCATATTTATCCCAGTCCTCAATTTATCTTACATGAGTTAAATGCAATAGCCTCTGGAATTGTCTTCCTTCATTTGGCCTCCTCATTCTATTTCTGTCATCCACATTGGAGTTGGAGTCACATAAAGTCAGATTTCAGGACCATATTTATCCCAGGGTTCAGTCTGAGCTCTTTCCACTATAATTTTTGCTTTCTGTGATAAGAAATTTGGGGAAAGTGTTAACTACCTGTTTAGGAAAAAATGACAGACTTCTAGTTAAATATGGTTTGTTGAATTTATGCACTGTTTTCATTCCTTCTATAAATGTCACAAAAATAACATAATGTCAAGTTTTTTCCCCCATTGGCATAAGTTCAAAAGACCAAATAAATTTTAGGGTAAGAGTAGACTTTCTCAGCATGAATTTAGGAGTATTTTCTCTAGAAAAGGAGACTAGTTCAAGAGACATGGTATTAAAATCAGGGGTTCTTCCAAGGAAATGTCTACGTTTACCAGCACCACCCAGCATCACACACAGTTTCTATTCAGTGTTTGGTTGCCCCACTCTTAAATATGAACAGGTAGCCAAAGATCACTACACCCATGAAAACTCTTTAACATTAAAGACAGAAGTTAAAACAAACAGAAACAAAGAACTAAAATAAAACCTTGGAAGAAATAATATAGAAAAAATAGAACCTCAAAAGATTATTAGTGGTAGGGGGTGTGGGGAGCTACAAAAGGGCAGTAGGAGGGAATTTAGGGGGATGGAACTGTTCTATATTTGACTGTGGGTGGTAGATACTTAACTTTGTATTTGTCGAAACTTGTATAACTGTATACCACAAAGAATAAATTTGATTACATGTAAGTGAAAATAAATCACTAGGATATCAGTGGAATCCAAAATAGAATTCAAACTGTAAAAAATGAATCTAATTGTATTACATATAAATAATATAACCATACTGAAGAGGTTGAATTGTTTCCCTCAAAAAGATATGTTAGAGTCCTGAGGCCTGTGGACTTTATGCATGCAAACTTATTTAGAAATGGGGTCTTTACACTTAAAGTAAGGTCATTTGTGTCTAATCTAATAACTGGCATTCTTATAAAAAAGGGCAATCTGGACATTGAGTTAGACACTCAGAGGGAGGACAATGTGAAGATACACAGGGATAAGATGACCAGAGTGATGAACCTATGAAAGTACTTCAAAAAGTTCATGGAAAAATAAAATTAAAAAACAATGAATCTTTCCATGAACTTCTTGAAGTACCCTCATACAAACCAAGGAACACCAGGGTACACCAAAAGCTAGGAAAGGTGAGGAATGGTTTTCCCCTAGAGCCATTCAAGTGAGCATGGCCCTGCAGTCACCTTGATTTCAGATTTCTGGCCTTCAGAATTATGGTACAATATATTTTTGTTGTTTGAAGCCATCTAGATTTCACTTTGTTATGGCAGTCCCAGGAAACTAATACCATAAATTACTATGGAAAACAGTATTTTGACTGGGTTCTATAAGGCTAATAACAGAAAGAACTGGATACAAATATTATACTCTAGTTAGAAAATTTGTTTTTTACAGGAATATGGGTTAGAATTCTGAATCCACTTTACACATATAGTAGTGTTAGTCAAATAAATAAATATATTGCAGATAACAAAAAATGAGAGTTTCCTCTGTTTTTAAGAAAAAAGTTACAAATATGGAAAAGGGAAAGGCTAGTTGAACCCTGTCAATATATGCAATTAAGCTGATATGGAAATATAGATATATATGTGTGTATGTGAGGCCTTAGAAGCAATGAGCACACTGACTACCACAATTTAGCTTCTAAATACTATTATTCAGTTAATCCACCAGGGCTCCTTGTAAAAGTGATTGATTCCAGGGATGGGACAGTGTAAGTTCAAAAAGAGCCTGGAACATCTTGTTGCACTTTTTTGTATACTTCGTGTACTTTTTGAAGTAAGAAATGCTCAAAAACAGGTATATATAAATATGTTTGAAGGTCACTGAAACTAATCTGAAACAGTCCCAAAGACCAAAGCTAGAAAACTTTGAGCTTGAAACTAAATAATGACAGTACTGTATCGTAAACTCAAAGAATAAAATTAATATCCTTGAGTTGTAGTTATATAAATAAATAAATAAATAAGTGTGTGGGGGGTGAGATGGAGAGACAACCCTTCTTTATAGAATAATGCCAATTAATAGATACAGAAGGCACAAGAAATATAAAAATTACAATTAGATACAACAATGATAGTTATTGTGAGCTATATCCTTTAATGGAAGCTAAACATAGAGTGCAAATATTTGAGTTGAAACAGGGTATTTGCAGTCTCAAGAACTCCCCGAAAATATTTATTAACTACTTGTATATTTGCCATAGATAAAACATGCAGAAACCACCTTATCGAAGTGATCGAGGCAAATGTCATCAGTAATAAGACCTATGAACATCAAGTATCCCTGATACGGTATACTGAGAAGGGCACATTACCTCGATAGTCTCCAAAATCTACAACTTCAATATAATTACTAGGAAGCATCATGCAGACCCGAGTTGAATTCTGTGTTACAAAACAGTTCATCAATACTCTTCAAGAGTCAAGAACGTACTGAGGGACTACCATGGACTGAAGGAGACTACAGTGACATGATAGTTAAATGCAATATAGGCTATCCTGGAAAAACAAAAAAACTTGTAAAATGTGAATAAAGTCTGTAGTTTAATTCAGGTATTGTATCAATGTTAATTTCTTAACTTTGGTCATTGTGAAATGGTTATGCAAGATTTTAGCATTAGGGGAAAACGAGTGTAGGTATATGAGAACTCTCTGTACTATTTTTGCAACTTTCCTGTAAATCCAACATTATTTCAAAATAAAGACTTATGACATAAACAATGCTAATGGTATCCTTAGAGACATAAGGAAGTAGTAATCCATAAAACAATAGCATATGATAAAAAATAGCAATATGATTTGCTAAAAATAGATCTACCTTATGATCCAGCTACTCGACTACTACTTGGCCTCAAGGAAATGAAATCAATACACCGAAAAGACACCAGCACTCCCATTTTCATCACAGCACTTCACAGTAGCCGAGAGAAGAATCAACCTAAATGCCCATCAATGGGTGAATGGATAAAAAAACTGTAGTATATGTACACAATGGAACACTATTTAGCTACAAAAAAATGATATCCTATCATTTGCAGCAACATGGAACTGGAAACCATCAAGTTAGGTGAAGTTAATCAGACACAGAAAGACAAACACCGCATGGTCTCACTCATATGTGAAGTCTAAAAAAAAAAAAAAGTGGTTCTCATAGAAGTAGAGTAGAATAATGTTAACCAGGGGCTGGGAGAAGAGGGAGTGGAGGAGAGGAAAAGTGGTGGACTAGCGGTTACAAAACTATGCTATATCCTCTAGAATCATTGTGCAGTATATGCATGTATTGAAACAATACAGTACCCCATAAAAATAAATATGAGTAAAATTAAAAAAAAAACAAAAACTTTCAGCTTCCACCTGGGTCTTGAGAAATGCTCACTCTGAGGGAAGCTAGCTACCATGTAAGCAGTTCCACCAGCTGAGACTGCCAGGCTGAGGAAGCCTTGTGGAGAGGCTGTGTGGAGAGAAATGCTGGGCTGAACCCTAGCTGTTCTAGCCATTCCAGCTGAGAACTGGGTGTTCAAATGAAGATGTCATCCTCGATGTTCAGCCTACTTGAATCTTCAGATGACTCCAGCCCCAGCTGCCTTCCAGCTGCAACAGCATGAGAGACTCCAAGTGAGAATCACCCAGCTGAGCCCAGTCAACCCACAGAACCAAGAGGAAAAATAATAACTTAAGTCACTTATTTGGGATATCACACAGCAATATACAACTAGAGCACCAACTTCATGAATTAAACAAGTTTCTTAATTTTTTAAAAAAATAAATTACTGCTCTGGTTTGATGTGTCTCTCAAAAAGCATGTGTTGGAATCCTAATCCCCAATGCAACTGTGTTGGGAAATGAAGCCTAATGAGAGGTGATTAGGCTATGAGGATGGAGTAAATGGGTTAATGTCATTATCATGGGAGTGGGTTTGTTTCTTTGTAAAAGGGCAAGTTTGGCCTCTCCCTCTCTCGTCCTCTTTTGCCATTCTGCCATGGGGTAATGCAGCAAGAAGGCCCTCGCCAGATGCTGGCCCCTCAACCTTTGACTTCCCAGTTTTCAGAACTGTGAGCCAATAAATGTCTGCTCATTATAAATTATGCATTCTGTGGTATTCTGTTATAGCAGCACAAAACAAAGACAAATAGCATTCATGGAGCAAAAAAATACCCCTTGAAAGTCAAAATTATGAGAGTTGAAATGAAAGACTTAATAAAAAGTGTTTATAGCTGAATATGAGGAAATCTCCCTGCTGTGGATTGAATGTCCTCCCAAAACTCACTGAAGCTTGATACCCATTGTAACAATGTTAAGAGTGTGGGAAATCAGACTATGGCAGTGTTGAAAGGTGGGGCCTTTAAGAGGTGATTTGATCGTGAGGATTGTGCCCTCATGAATGGACTGAGGTAACCCATTCATGTATTGATGAGTTAATGATTTAATGATTGTCATGGGAATGGTACTCATGGCATTATAAGGAAAGTAAGTGAGCACCTTAAGGAGCCCTTGCAATTCTCACTATGTGACACCCTGCATTGCCACAGGACTCTGTACAGAATCCCCACCAAGAAGGCCCTCACCAGATGTGTACCCTGGACCTTGTACTTCCTAACCTCCAAAACTGTAAGAAATAAACCTCTTTTCTTTATTCATTACCCAGTTTCTGGTATTCTGTTATAAGCAACAGAAGATGGACTAATAGACTGACAGCAGAAAATTAATCGAAGGAAAAATAAGAGACAGAGGATAAGAAAACTATCCTCTTAATAATTATTCCCATTTAATAAACGTAACACTACATCCAAAGAAATTGATTTATGTTCTCAAAGTCAAACACAAGGAAACAGCAGTGACAGAGTCTGAACTCAGTCAGTTTGTCTCTGGAGCATCGTCCCAAAAGCTCTGACATGATAAAAAGTATTACAGGAATATTGCGATCATGTGGCCAAACTCCTGGAGGTTGCACAGAAACACCAGGGTCTATATTTTGACTCTACTCTTTATCAACTATGAAGGTTTCAACAAGCCAGTTAATTTCTGCTAACTTTAGCTTTCTTGTCTCTACTAGGAATAACTACTTCCGAGTGCTGATGTTAGAATGAGAGGAGTTGATGTAAAGCCAAGCATAAGGAATAAACTAATATAAAGCCTAGCATAGAGAAGGGCACACAGTAGGCACTCAATAAATGTTAATTGGTTTGAACTAATTAGATTACTGAGATGAATAGAAAGTTCCACTCTTAATATGCCTGAAATTCTTAATTCTACTTACAGCTCCTTCAGGGTGTGTAAGGAAAAGTTGTGGATACTTTAGGAAAAGCTAAATCATACATACATTTTCTGATGATTTAAAGTAGATGGTCCAAATTCTCTTATACGTCTATTATTTTTCCCAGAATTAATCTAGGATATTTATTAGTTAAGCTACTATGATATCTTTGATGTTTTTTTTCCCCCCAAAATAGTTTGTTGTTTGAAATTAATTCATGCATCTGACTTAATTGCACTTGTTAAAATTATTCTCGTGGGTTGTTGTGCATGAATAATAAATTTAGTCAATACTCTCACTCTCCAGGGATGAAATTTTGACAATTTTAAAGTGATCATCAAGTTGAAGGTATACCTGTTCTCCATTGTTCATTGCAGCACTATTTACAATAGCTAAGAGTTGGAACCAGCTCAAATGTCCATCACCAGATGAGTGGATATGGAAAATGTGGTATATCTACACAATGGAATACTATTCTGCGACAAAAAGAATAAAATACTGCCATTTGCAACAACATGGATGGACCTAGAGAGAATTATATTAAGTGAAACCAGTCAGGCACAGAAAGAGAAACATCACATGTTCTCACTTATTTGTGGGAGCTAAAAATAAATAAATAAATACACAAA
>NW_007728645.1:157837-167265 GCF_000696425.1 Galeopterus variegatus | reverse complement strand
TTTAGATCACTTTGTGTAGCACTAGAGGGTAACATGAGTCATGAAGAGTAGGTTTTCCTTTGTCTTAGTGAGACTATAACTTATACCACAGATTCATCACTTATTCCTCCACTGGGTTAAGTAGAAATAAATTTGACCATCAAAATTTTCAGAGAAGCATATCCTTCTCATATAGCAAGAGTAGCTCTAGAGGTATCTCCTACAGTAATGCTAAACAGAAATCCCCATGGAAGGTGCTAGGTTTCAAGGACATGAAAGACATTTTGGTTGTCAGGCCTCTGTAATAAATGTAGCAATAACAATATTTATAATTCCCATTTTATTTATATAGATTCTCTATCAACTAAAAAGAATATTTTATAAGTTTATTTATTTCCGATGTATAACATTCACAGAAATAAAAGTTTCGATGGCTCTGATTTTGTTTAGCCTCATACATATAAATGTCCTGACAATTTTTTTCTCTATGAAGAAAATATATCCTTTGACATGTACTGCACACGCATCTATCTCATTTCTTCACAATTAAAGTTTAACTAAAAGCAAAATGCCGCTAATGCATGGCAAATTTTACAATGCAAGCAGATGTTATTGTTAAAGGAACATCTTCTTTTGTTAGCCTCTGGCTCCCATAAATGCCATCTGAAAAAACAGAGAGGACAAAACAATTTGACAAGCAAGAAATGTTGTTTGCTGGGGTGCAGAACATGGTAACTAGTTAGAAGTAATTAAATTATAAATGCCTATAAGTATAACGCATAATTTATTTTTAAATGGACTTTGACTATAGATCACCTTTTATTAAGCATCATTTTCCATCAGTAAATTACTTTAAATACTTTTTAAGAAATTAAAGAAAATGTGACGATCTCAACTAACTGTAATTTATTCAGAATTTGTAGTTTTATTTAATTTTAATTCTTTAGGTGAAATTCTTTTCATTTAACTACAAAGCATAAAGACTAACGTATAGGTTCATAAATGTAAAATAAGGAGCAAAAGCCTTGGGATTTGTTCTAGCTTTGAATATGTGGGGAAAGAAGGAACTTGAATACGTTCTCATCTTTGGGTACACATGTACAGAACACCTAATAATTCAATCCTATAACTAGGTATTATTCAAAAGAATAATACTGTATTAAACTAAAAATTCTATATAATTATGTATTAAAAATAACAATAATATCTGATTCATATATATGAGTATCTGTGTTTGGTTGCAATACACGGCCATAACAATTCCTACTATCTGTATATGTGCTTCTTTGCAATGTGACTAGCACTTTTTCCATCAAGAGGTAGAATCTATTTCAACTCCTCTTGAGTCTGAGCTGGCCCTGATATTTTCTCGGACTAATAGAATGTGATGAAGTGGTGCTGTGAAATTTCTGGGTCCAGGCTTCAAGAATACTTGTAGATTCTACTCTAACCTATTAGAACAGAAAGAATCTCATGTAAGGAAGCTTGAGATAGGCTCCTCCAGGGTGAGAGAGCACTGAAAAGAGAGACATATCTGACAAAACACCAAATGCCCAATGTGTATGAGGTTACTTTGGAATATCTAGTCTTATTTGAGCTACCAGATGACCTTAGCTGAAAGCATGACTCAGATAAGACTTGCATAAGAACCACCAGCTGAACCCAACCCAATCGCCACTCACAGTATCATGGACAAACAGATGGTTGTTGTTTTAAGTCACTAAGTTTTGTGATGATTCATTCTGTTACCACAGAATACTTAGACAATAGCATTTTATCAAGAGTTAAATATGTAGAATTTCTTGCAATCATCTGAAAAGAAGATATTTTCTTTACTGCCCCTTACATAACTTATAAACAATATATTTATAACATTCTAATTTAGAATACATTAAAGATACTATGTTGGTTTATGTTACACATTGGATATCAATTTAAATTTGTTTTCTCAATGTTTCTCATCACTATCTTTTCTTCTGCTTTCCTTGTTCATGGCAAAGTTTTCTTCCTATTAACTTTGCACAGTTAGATCTTCTTTAAGTTGAATATATTGTCCTGAACTTTGTTTAATGAATTTCATCCTATTGTTGCAGAATGTGTTTCTAGGATTTTTGGGGACACTCCATTTTTCTTTGAATTAACTCCTCATGTGCTTTAGTTTAGTGTCATCAGCATTCTGTCATCAAGCTCATTGACAAAGTTAAATCATCGTTAAAGTTGTTAAATCCCAGTGAGCATCAACCATAGAGGAATACTTCTTGGTTCTCTCCATTCAGCTGAAAAGAGCTTCACCCTTGACAAGAGTCCTTGCTTGCCTCTGCCCTGTCTCCATCAAGAATAACCTGTTCCATGCAGATTCAGTCACAATCGTGCCCTGAATCAATAAAATTAGACTTGATTGCAGATTGGGAACATATTGCCCAGATGTGAGAAGAAGGTGTTGTCCTATATCCATTGTGCCTGTGGTGAAAAAAGCCCCATGACAATATGCATATTTAGCACAGACATCTTACTTAATTCTTGTTGGTATTCCTCACATTATCATGGATAGACCTCTCAATCTACAACACAGAGACGAATTAATATAACAAACGTTCCACCTCCTAAAAAACTTACCACTGAGCCAAGTTTTTGACTCCACAGATCATACCTCTTGGTCAGGGATGCTGACTAGAATCAGATTCAAACATGCTTGATCTCTAAATTGGTGATTTATATTTTTGGATCCTCTCCAGAACTCTTGTCCAGACAGAGTTTGCATTTCTTCTTTTCTTGCAGAATGATCATAACCACTAAAACAAATAATTATTCACTGAAAAGAAGCTCCCTGATTTACTGTAAAGGATTATATATCAATTAGGATCCTAGAAAGAAACAGGATGCACCCTCAAAGGAAGAACTGAAGAGAGTTTTTTTTTTTGTCTTTTTTCGTGACCGGCAACGGATCGCAACCCTCAGTGTCGCGCCCGTACCGGACCGGGACCGGCTACGGGATCGCAACCCTCGGTGTTGCTCCCGCACCTCGCTCAGCCAGTGAGTGGCCGGTCTGTATGTGGGATCCGAACCCTCGGCGGGAGCGCCGCCGCGCTTCCCAAGCGGCGCACTGCAGCAGTGCGCCACCGGGCCGGCCCAGAAGAGAGTTTAATAAAAGGATGTTTTTCAGAGCTGGGGATAAGATGAAGCCATTGCTGTTCCTCGGTCTGAAATGGTAAGTGGAGGTTGTGGCCTTATGGGAGCTGGACAAGAGCTGCAGTCAAGGAAAGTGAGCCACTGCCAGAACAGTAGTGCTGTGTCAAGAAAGAATGGGCTTGAATAAACATCCTCGATACTCTTTCCTCCTAGATTCTACTTCTCATCTGCTTTTGATTCCATCCGTTTGCCAAATCCAAACAGAAGCCAGAGGGCAAGGCAGCCCTGGACTTGTGGGGCATAGAGCAGGGAAGGATAGAATGGATTTGAGGGAATGTAGAGTAGTCATCATGGCTGGGGCAGGATGGCTACAATGCTCTAGATTTCATTCAGACCCTTTTCTCCTGTCTCAGCAGATCAGGTGCTATCAAAACTTCTGGAGAATAAGATGTCTTCACTGTATACCAAATATGGAGTGGGAATAGAGAATTTAACTTTATTGTATACACACATAAATACAAGGGTACTTCAAACAGTTCATGGAAAGATTTGTATTATATTTTAATTCTATTTTCCACAAACTTTTTGAAGTATCTACCTACATCAAAATACAGGGATTTATAAACTCTTCCCAGTACTTTCCTTTCCCCAACTAGAGAAAGCTGTGGAGATTAAGCACAGACTCTAAATATCAGGCATCTTTGCTTTAAAGCCTGGATTCTCTCCTTTTTAGCTGTATAATCTTGAGTAAAAATCTTATTTTTGTTCCTTTTTTTACTTGTAAATAAAGATAATATACCTACTGTACAGTATTACTTTAAATATTTAACAAAAATACAATTGTAAAACTCTTAGAGTATGCTGAGACTTTAGTAAGCTCTAAGTAAATTTGAGCTATTATTTCTATTTAAACATTATTAGAGTTGGTAACCTTGATGATTGCTACTTTCTTCTTATTCAGTTACTAGGACTGTCCCTGAAATTGAGGATCTCTGGACACCAGCATCTACTAATAACTTTCTTTCAAAAACTGTAGATTCATCTTTAAAAGTTAGTAAATATTTGATAAAACACTTAATAGCAATTAATCAAATAAAATCATAAAATTAGTTTTAAACTATTTTTCATTTTTAATAATTAGATAAAATATCAGGAGCATTGATTTGCCATCTGACAGAAAAGTTTATCACTTAAGTCCTAGACCAAAATGGATTAGATTCTTCATGAGAGTTACTCAGTGTGTTTTAATTAAAATTCTTATTTCTGAGTCTATAAGTTGAGGTGGTTGGAGCAATGAATATCTTAGTGAGAAAGTATTTATGGCAGCTAGAGATGTATTAGAGATACTACAAGAAATAGGTCAAAATGTTTATTGTACTGAGAGTTTTTACATTTGAAATTTTAATAAAATAAATTGACATTTGTCTGTACAGTATTTTTATAATCACAACTTTAATCAGATATTGCTTTTCTCTCTCTCTGTCTTTTGAAGGTTTTAGGATGAAGTACAGTTTTGAAAAACCTCCCCATCCTCATTCACATGCTTTGCTTTGTGATAAGTTCTCATGGGTGTTGCCCTATGACAAATAAATGGGACAAGATATAAAACATTAGATGAGTCTGGGATTAGAGCAAAAGAAGTGATGGTCCAAAATGTTACATTTCAAAAAATCACTAGAGTGTTAAGTGATGATTTATAAATATAGCCAAACTTCCAACCTCTAAGAAAATCTGGGAAACATTTTTCAAAACCAATAAATAGTAATTTCTTCGGGGTACTTTTCAAATGGTATTTCATGACTAGTTTTATTTTGATCTATTCTTTAAAACTCCACTTCCTCATGAAAACAAGTTGTATAGCTTATGGTATTACTCTAGCAAAATGATTTCCATAAATAAAGCAAGATGCAATGGAAAGGAACATATATAAAGATTAATGCATTAGACTTTTAGGCTTATGGTGACTAACTATAATTCCTGAACCTAAAGTTATTGGAAAGAAAATCTCTCTTATGGAAACGGGCAACAAATCCCAAGCTATCTAGGCAGCACAGGTAATTTACTTTCCCTTGACTTAAAGAATTGTGGTTTTATAGCCATTTTCCTTGAGTTTATTGATTTCATATGCAGTTCTGTACAATGGCATGATACATCTGGGCTTCACATACAGAGACAGAAAGGATCACTAACATTTGTGTCATTTGTCAACCAAAAGTAATCAATGGGACCTGTTCTCAATTAAATGTGCAGAACAACAGGGGTAAATTCTCTTCAATCAAAATACCTCAGGTGTAAGAAAATTAAGGATAATTCAGAAGACAAGAAGCAAAAATAAGAAAAAGCTCTAATGTTAAATGCTTGTTAGAAAATAAAACCAAGGGAAAATTTTCAACATCTTTTCATCAAATGTCACTTTTGTAGCATTTTTAATGGTTGGTTGGTTGTGCGTGAATTTCTGCTTTACCCACCCACAAAAAGTGTGGGTTCTTTAATCCCACAAAAGGTTATTAATGTATGTATTCATAGAATGTAGATTCATTTTAATGGAACATAACTAGGAGGGCAAATTTGCTGCCAAATCGAAGTCCTACAGTACTTAAAAATTTGAATACAAAGTTGTAATACTATCTTATGTCTCATTTACCTGTATGAGGGAACACCTGAACCACATGGTTCCAGTCACAGCAATTGGCCCACTGAGGACCTCCGATTTAAGCAGGGCTAATGGACAGACTGGTAACTCATGATCTATGTGGTCTTCTTCATCATGCAGAGCAGGGACGATCAGATTCCTGTCTCAGACATTTGACACAATAGATAAGAAGAGTTACAGTGGGAAGTGTTTGCCTGAGCTAAAAAAAAAAAAAAAAAAAAAAAAAGAAAGAAAGAAAGAAAGAAAATAGAGTTAAAGCTGCACTGGCAGCTATGAGGCATTGTGCATGAGAGGTTATGAGGGAGAAAAGCCTTCAAGGAAAACAGTTAAAAGATAGACAAATGGGATAGACTCACAGAAAGGAGAAGCACTAAGAAAAATCACATTGCCCCAGATGAGTGAGAGAATAGCTTCAATCCTTAATGTTTCGATTTCTAGTTCCTATTTACAGATCTGGTTCTTATTATCTCCTGGACTTTGAAATCTGTAAACCTGCTATATTCAGAAAATGCCATTTCATTTTTCTTACTCGAATTTGATTGGGTCTTTGTTACTTCTTACCAAATTATTCAATAAATTACTTATCAAAGTAGAGAACAGTGGTTCTTAGATTTGTAAAGCACTATATAGTTCATCAAATACTTCTCTAAGAATTATCCTGTTTTATTCTTACAATAGGAATGTGAGGTAAAAAGGACAAGTATTGAGATCTTTAATTAAAATGAGGAAATAGAATCTTGGAAAACTGCAGTAATTATACAGGCTTCCAAGACTTACCAGAGTAAATATGGGACTAGAACCTAGATTTTGCTGTGTTGGTATGCAACTGAATTATTCCTGAACATGTGCATGTGTGCACGTGGAACTGTCAGCCTGCCATACTCACAGGGACTAGAATCAGTCTCTGAGATAGTTGTCCTGTAGATTGTATCCGCAAACCATTGCAGAATGCCACAGAGCAGAGCAATGGAACTTCAGTTGTCACCTGCCTGGTTTTCATCACAGAACAGTAATGCTCAAGTGGAAACCAGTGAGCATCCTGAGAACCTGCCTGGCCAAAAGACCTCTGTCCCGCCTTCCTCCTTCCCACCACATAAGAACCCACACATCCCTACACATCCAGACACCATTGCAGAAAGAAACAGTAAGATCATGGAGGCAGAAGGAGGGTGGGAACATTGCTAAAGCTTTACAGTCCATTAAAAAGAGAATGAGTTAACTGAAGATGCCATTTCCTTTATGGGATAAGCAGAATTATATTATACTAAGTTTAGTGGTGTTTTGTTTGCTCTCTGTGGGGTGGGGAAGGCAGAGGAGTGAGGAAGATAAGGTAATTTAATAGAAAATTTAAGAAGCCATATGCTCTGTACATAGTATAGTGGAAACAAATTTGCAAACCTCTATAATACCTTCAACTCATACGAAAGGAAATATATTTGAGAAATATGGATCACTGCTTTTTATCAAAGTTGCATGTGGGTTATTATGTCAAGTACATTTTTTTCAGGTTCCATTATTGATCCATTAAAATAAAATTAAAGTCTAAATCATATTAGAAGCTTAACCACATAGTAATTAAAACTTCCAAACAAAACTATTTCAACATGAGGCTATTTATATACTGTTGTTATTGTTTACGCAGTCCATAGTGTGTATAGAGATTGCTTATGATTCCAGGTTATAGGTATATCTATAGAAGGATTAAGTTCTGATATATTATTTGAAATTGTCCTTTTTGGTGTCCAGTAGCCCTCACTGCAGCTCAGCTGGGCTACCCTTATGGCCCTGTCTCAGGTAATGGATGCCCCAGCAGAACCTAAGAGCAAGAATTTTTTTTGGCTTCTTTATTTTCTAAATATAGACTTTGAAGTCCAGGTTTTTGATTTGCAAGGGCCAGACTAAGTGAGTTCCAAATATCTAAGCCCTAAAATCTCTAGGGACAAAGTTTATGCCGTAACAATAGACTGGGAAGAACAGTGGTGCCAGGTTCCCTCCTCCCCGTGCTCCTGAGAAATAAAATTTCAAAGGACTGAGGGAGGAAATCGAGTGAGCATGGAGCTGAAATGAGGGACACAGGTATGTGGGTCCCTGCATGAGAGAGAAGAAACAGGGCCATGTGCACAGGACTGAAGTCTGCAATGAGGGACGGTCCCTTCTCTACCTGAGTCGCAACTGGCCATTGCAAGTTTTCTGGGAGCCATGTGGGAGACAAGCCCAGTGTCCCAGACCATCAGAGGAACATCTCCATCACATCACCAGTGCTGAGGAGAAATTTTAGCATTTTTTTTTTCAACACTATTCAGCAAGCACTTCCTTCCCTCTCATAGCGGTCAGAATTGATCTCACAGGTCGCAGTAGCACTAACACCTGCTCAACCCTGTCTGAACTACTCTTCAAGAACAAACAGCCCTACTTATTCAATGACTCAAGATCCTCTTCAACTCCTAAGATGGGGAATGGAGCTCTGTATACCTGAGCTTGTGTGGACTGGTTTAAATCACTTCAAGACTTCCCCTGAGCATGAAGTCATACATCCCTACAAAATGAAATGCCTTTGAGAATGGAGCTTGACAGCTTGACAAGGATATTTAATGAGCAACAAACATTATGCCTCTAATATATGTAGTAAAGAAGAAAGTGTTGAAGCAAATTTTCTTTTTAGGGAGGATTTGTTACCTATCAAAACTGTGAGTACTCGCAGTATCTCTAAGTAGATAGAGATAATGTTGCTGGGAAAATTAGGGCTTACAAGCCTTTTCTATAGCCACTGCTGAGTGCTCTCGCAATTTTTAAAAATAGAATCTGACTAGACAGTTGTCTCCTTTGTGCTGCTCTCCCTTGTTTTAGGGTTTCTCATTATAGATGACACTGTGTGTGTCCCTCCTGTAATCCTCAGTCCACCTCTGAAGTCATTGGCACAGAGATCTTATTCACACCTATGATTTCCCTTTGCCTGTGGCCAATCTTTGGCCTTGGGAGTGTTCTTGGCAGGGAGTTAATGCCACCAGGAGTTCCTCTCAACCAATGAATAGCAAGTGTCGGTGGCTATATAGCTTGTTTTTTTTTTTTCTCCCACGGTGAAATAATTCTGCAGATTCTCTTACACCATTCAGAGCAGAATTGAGCTGCATTTCCTATAGGAGTAGCCTACTCAATAATAAAACTTTTATTGGAATCTCTTTTTTTTTATTTCTCATTTGTTCACTCCTTCACTGTGTTCCCTGAGATCACCTCCCAATAAACTGCTTATGTCCACATCCTTGCTTTAGCATCTGGTTTTGAAGGACCCCAAATAAGAAATGCACATTGTAGAGTCAATATACTTATGTTTCACAATTCCAAATAACTCCAGTTGTAAGAAAAGTGATGTGTCGATATAAATTATCCCTAAATAAAATATTGTTGGTATACCTTTACTTTACTGACTTGATATATTATGAGAAAAGAGTCTTTTTTTTTAAGCTTTGTCAGGAACTGCAATTAATGTCAACAGTGAGAACTCTGGAAAATATGAAACCTCAAAGACCAAGTACAAACCATTTGTCTGAGTATGCCGTTCTTTAGTGTTTATATTGTCCATACTATTTCCTGTAAACATTTGTTTTAGGTTCAGGTTCATACCTAAGCAGGGTGCCTATAATTTTCTAAAAATAGCTTTCAGAATTGT
>NW_007728645.1:134104-156868 GCF_000696425.1 Galeopterus variegatus | reverse complement strand
GTACCAGTTATAGCTTTATAACATTTTTAGTTGTTTTGCAATTACTAAACAAAGATCAGATAATTGCTTAGGGCTAGATTCTGTTCTATCTTTCTTACTAAAACTTCAGCATTGCCAAAAGGGGCCCCTGAAAAGTTGAGAAACAATCTTTGTCCTCAGAGACTTTGGACATTAATTGGTGGCTTTTGTTTTGATCCATATGGCAACTACCAGTTTCATAGTTTCTATTTTAAAGTAAAAAGAAACAAAACCCAAACCAAAATACCATTCTGTCATTTAAGTTGATATTTTAAAGGAACTTGCATTGATTAAGGATCCTCTTCTTTCTTTTCCTTACTTTTCTTTAAAACTTCTTTAAAAGCCTAGCTTGGATTTCTTAATAATTTTAGAAATGTGACCAAAAACAGCTTTCTAAAAGTGCCGTCTAGAGTCCCCTCTGTGCTTGGCTTAACATTCAAATTCTCTAATGAAGCATCAAGTTTGAAAGGCCTTGATTGGTGGCCACATAAATGGGTTGTAATACCAAAGGAAATCAGCTACCATTTGTGTAATACATACACACAACAGCCAGGTAGTATTTACCCAACCCTGGGGAGCACCGTTTTTTTGTTGTTGTTAAGTAAACAGTTATTTCCTCTAGCCCAAGGAGAGGAGGTTAAACTTGAAAGACAGTAAACAACTATGAAGACACTTATTTTTCAGCTATGATGAAAGTCTTTCAAATAGTAATTGAGCTTAAATATACTGTCCCTACGTATGGCATTCCAGATGAGATTTGTATTTTGAAGCTTTTGGAAGTTTATGTCATTGTAAAGTATTAAATAATAATAATAATAAACCACATGAACTTTCTGTCAATGAGATAATTTTGCATGGAATCTTGGAATCTTGTCTTCATCATTTACTGCTAGTATGCTCTTCAGCAAGAGGGTAATCTTTCTAGCCTTTATCTTCAATCCTTAATTTCTAATTCTTAACCTATGAAACTAATCATAACAGTACTAAATTTATTTGGCTTATGTAGAGAAGATGGACATAATATTTGTTTACTTCCATTGAAAAATTGATTTTAAATATATATGATATATAAACATATAAAATATATAAAACACAAACTATCTGCATATATGTATATGTACTACCTACCAATTTTCTTCATCATGTAAAATGAATTCAAGAAGCTAACCAATCTCCTTTGACCATCATGGATGGTATATAGACGTTTATAGTTTAATGTGAATTCAGAAAGTGAACTCTGCCTAAATAAAAACCAACCAAACAAAATAAATCAACAAAGAATAACAAGATCTGGATAGCGACGGAACCTACCTGCTGTCATAATTAACAGCTGACTCATATTTAATGCCCAAATGTATGTTGTGTTATTTGAAATTTTCCCCATGCATTATGGTAGTGTGTGTGTGTGTGTGTGTGTGTGTGTGTGTTTGCGTGCGTGTGTGTGTGTTTAAGGTAAGTCTATATAAATTGTTTCTACCTCATAGCATGAGTTCAATCTTCTTATCTAATCTGTTGGAAGCTGGGGGATCCAATTAAACATTCCTTTCCTCCAGGGTCCCATAAGTAAAGGGACAGATACAAGGTGCCAAATGAAGATTTTGTCATTGACTTCATTCTTGGTAGGACAATAACTTTCAGTAATGATATATTGGAGAAGGTGGTTGCAAACTAAGGCTGAAATGGGAGTCATTTTCTTTTTCCTCTTCAAATTTCCTCTTGATGCACTGGGGCTGCAAAGAAGTTTACAAGTACATGTATCAGCAAGCTTCAAGGAGGATCGTGGCATTAAACAAACCAGGTCACTTGACAAATGGAGAAGCCATGGAGCTCAGGAGAGAAAGATGGAGTCCCTGATGGTTTCTGCTTTGGTATGAGACTGTGAAAAATCACTTACCTTCTCTGTGCCTTGGTTTTACTCTCTATAAAATGAAAATAATTTAAGATAAATTTCAAAGGGTTGTTGGGAAAACTAAATGAGTTAACATGTAAAAACTTTGAACAGGAGTCACGGTCTTTACCTATAACTGAGAGACTGGCCACATGTGAGAAATGTGGGAGTGGGACATGTTCCTCTGATTTGAGGCCTCAGACACTATGATAGTACTTGGTCTGACACATATTAATATATATATTTTTTTTTTAACACAGATTTGAAAGATTGGATAGTAGATTCACATTTTGGAGGACATTAGCTCAGATCATTTACTGATTAGAATGGTGTTGAAGGATGCCCTAATGGAAAACCTATGGCTTATTGCATTTATCTCCCTAAAGCTATAAAACAGGAAGAGCCCATCTTGTTGGGCCACATTTGTGAATTCAACATTCATTGGTAAAGTAGAAAAACCTTGATGAATATTTAACTTTAGGAGCCTAAGTATTTTATAATTGGTCAGATAATTGTAAGAATGTTTATAATGAAAATACAGGTATTACAGAAGTGGGTTATATCCATAGATCCTCCTTTCTAAGATATTTATTGTTCATTAACCTTGCATCATCTTCTCTTATACATATTATTGCAGTAGGCCTTCTAAGAGATCAACCTGTTCCAATTGAGAAAAAAAAACATAAACTCCTTGCCATGGCTACGAGAGTTTCAGTGATCTGGTGCTACCCTGGCAAACCAGCCTCATTGTAAGCCACACTTCATTCTTCACATAAGCACCAGCCAGTTTTTAGCCCGACAAATCTACCAAGGCTTTTCCCACCTCAGGACCTTTGTACAGGCTGAGCCTGAGACACCTTCATGAGATTGGTTCGTTAACATCCTCTAGGTTTCATCTCTATTGGGGAGTTTTCCCTAAGCTAGAGTGGAGGCACATACCTCCAACTGCCACCCTCAGTCCCAACAAGAAGAGAGATTTTTCATTCACATTGTGGACCTAGCTTCTACAATACTTTATTTTGGCCATTCTTACACAGTTCTTTTAAAAAACCTTTTTATTTTTAATAGATTCTAATGAAGATATTTAAACTCACTTATTAAGACCTAAAACTATAAACTCCTAGAGGAAAACATAGGGGAAGCACTGAAGGATGAAAGATGGGGCAAAGACTTTATTAATAAAACCTCAAAAGCACAGGTAACAAAAGAAAAAATAAACGGAGTTATATCAAACTAAAGCACTACAAAGGAAACAATCAACGGAGTGAAAAGACAACCTACAGAATGGGAGAAAATATTTGCAAACTATGTATGTGAGAAGGGATTAATATCCAGAATATACAAGGAATTCAAACAATGTTTTTTAAAAGTTGAAACATAATTGATTATACATATTTTGGGGGTGCAGTGCTGACTGTCAGAATTTTTGTACAATATGTCATAATCAAATCAATATTATTAGGATGTTCATTATTCCAAATTGTAATTATACTTTGTGTCCCTTACACAATTTCTCCCAAAACCCCTTTCCTCCCCCCCAACCCTTAAAACCATAGGTCTGTTCTCTCCTTCTGAAAGTTCAACATATTATTATGTTTTTTCTTTTTTTCTTTCTTCCCTTCTTTCTTAGTTACGACTTATGAGTGAGGACATGAAGTATTTCTCTTTCTGTGCCTGGCTTATTGCACTAACATAGTTTTCTCCAAACTCATCCATGTTCCTGTGAATGGCAGAATTTCATTCTTTCTTTATAGCTGTATAGTATTACATTGTGTATACATACCACATTTTCCTTATCCAGTTGTCCATTGATGGACATTTAGGTTTGTTCCAACTCTTGGATTTTGTAAATAGAGCTGCAATGAATATGGGTGTGCAAGTATCCCTTTGACATGATGATTTCCATTCTTTGGGTATATACCAAGAAGTGAGATTGCTGGATCATATGGTGGATCTGTCTGTAGCTCTTTGAGAAACTTCCACAGTTTTCCATAATGGCTGTACTATTTTACAGTCTCACCAACAGTGTAGGAGGGTTTTGCTTTCTCCACATCCTCACCAGCTTTTGTTAATCTCAGTCTTTTTGGTAATAGCCAGTCTAACTGGGGTGAGATGATATCTCAATGTGATTTTTGATTTGCATTTCCCTGATGCTTAGTGATATTCACCATTTTTCATGTGCCTATAGAACATTTGTATATCTTCCTTTGAGAAATGCCTAATCAGCTCCTTTGCCCGTTATTTAATCAGGTTGCTTGGTTTTTTTAGTGTTAATTTGTTTGAGTTCCTCGTATATTCTGGATATTAATTTCTTCCCACATGCATAGTTTGCAAACGTTTTCTCCCATTCTGTAGGTTAGATTTGTATTCTGTTGATTGTTTCTTTTGCTGTGCAGAAATTTATAGTTTTATATGATCCCACTTATGTTTCCTTTGTTGCTTGTGCTTTTGGGTCTCATTCATAAAGTCTTTGCCCAGTCCTTCTTCCTGGAGTGTTTCACCTATGTCTTCTTTTAGTAATTTTATGGTTTGGGGTCTTATATTTAAGTCTTTAATCATTTTGAGTTGATTTTGGTGTATGGTGAGAGGTACAAGTCCAGTTTCATTCTTCTGCATATAGAACTCCAATTTTCCCAGCACCATTTTTTGGAGAGGCAGTCATTCCCCCAATATATATTCTGTTGCCTTTGTCAAAGATCAGTTGACAGTAAGTGTGTGGGTTGATTTCTGGGTTCTTTATTCTGTTCCATTGGTCTGAGTGTCTGGTTTTGTTTGTTTGTTTGTTTCTTCCCATTCTGTATGTTGTCTTTCTGCTCTGTTCTCTGTTGATTGTTTCTTTTGCTGTGCAGAAGCTTTTTAATTTGATATACTCCCATTTGTTTATTTTATCTTTTGTTGCTTGTGTTTTTAGGGTCTTATTCGTAAAGTCCTACTTTCTGAAGTGTTTCCCCTATGTTTTCCTTTAGTAATTTTATGGTTTGGGGTCTCATATTTAAGTCTTTAATCCATTTTGAGTTGATTTTGGTATACAGTGAGAGGTAAAAGTCCAGTTTCATGCTTTCATGCTTGTGCATATAGAAGTCCAATTTTTCCAGCAGCATTTATTGAAGAGGCAATCTTTTACCCAATGCATGTTCTGGTTTCCTTTGTCAAAGATGAGTTGGCCGTAAGTATATTGATTGATCCCTGGGCTTTCTAATCTGTTCCATTGATCCAATTGTGTTATTATGCCAGTACCATGCTGTTTTGGATACAATAGCTTCGTAATATAATTTGAAGTCTGGTAGTATTATGCCTCCAACTTTATTTTATTTATTTATTTATTTTTGCTTAGGATTGCTTTGGCTATTGGGGGTCTTTTGTAGTCCCATATGAATGTAAAGATTGCCTTTTCTACTTCTGTGAAGAATGCCATTGGTATTTGATGGGGATTGCATTGAATCTGTAGATTGCTTTGTGTAGAAGAGACATTTTCACAGTGTTAATTCTTCCCATCCAAGAGCATAGTATGTCTGTCCATCTTTTTTATCCTCTTCAATTTCAATACTCTGCTGTTTTGGTTACCATAGCTTTACAGTATGATGTGAAATCAGGTGGTGTTATGCCTCTGGCTTTTTTGTTTGTTTGTTTGTTTTATTTTGTTATTTGGATTGCTTCTGTTATTCAGGGTCTTTTTTGTTCCGTATGAATGTTAGGATTGTTTTTTTTCTTTTTCTGTGAAGAATGCCATTGGCATTTTGATGGGGATTGCATTGAATCTGTCGATTGCTTTTGTTAGTATGGACATTTTCATAATGTTGATTCTTCCAATCTAAGCACATAGAATGTCTTTCCAACTTTTGTGTCATCTTTGATTTCTTTCAGAAATGATTTGTGGTTCTCATTGCAGCAATCTTTTACCTGCTTGGTTAAACTGATTCTTAGGTATTTTATTTTATTTTATTTTACTTCATTTTATTTTATTTGTGCTGATTTTATTTTATTATTTTTTAAGTTTATTTGTTTATTAATATTACTATTATTATTTTTTTACATTTTATAACATTGTTGCAGAGCAGTTGAGGGGGAGGAGGAGAGAGGAAAGGGGAAGGAAATAGGGTAGGAGAAGGAAGAAAGAGAAGGGCTGGGGTTGAGGCCTTTGGCACCCCCCTCATTCCTGCATGGGAGACCAGGGGGCTTCCAGTGGTGGCTTGGTCATTGCTGGGCTAGGTGCAGATGTCAGATGGGTGTAGCAAAAGCCTTCACCCCACTACTGCCCTGGCCTGGGTGTCTGGAGCATTTCCTGCAGCTGCTCAGTGGTTGTAGCTGGACTGGTTGCAGGTGACAGGAGGTATGGGTGAGGCCCCAAGTCTTCCCCATTCCCTGGCTTTGTAGCCCAGGGCATTTCCAGTCTTTCTAAGTTTTACAGGTGTTCTTTGGTGATGTGAGACCTTCACTAGTTAATATCAAACTTTATCTCTGGTCTATGGGTATTTTGGTTTTTATTCCAGTTCTGTGTTGGATTATTTGCTGTTCCTACCACTTAAACTCTGCACTGGAACTAATTTGTTGTCCTTGCTTACTTTTGAAATGGGGGAACTTCCCGTAGGAACCAGCATTTGAGCCCTGCAGTTGAGCTAAATTGTTGCTTTGCTGCTGATTCCCTGGGGAAGGCTTTTTGTGCCACTCAGGTTTTGATTGTTGACTTTATAGGTCCTTCTGGGTCTCTTGAGATCTGGTACACTTGCACTGTGTGGAAACTCTGGTCTGGGCCTGAGTCTTTTCAGCAAACTACACCCCCTGCAATTCTATATTCCTGACCGGTCTCCTCTGAGTGGTCCTGCACTGATTGGGTAGCAGATCAGCTATCCTTGGTGTGCCCCATTGTTCTCCCAGTGGCCCTATCTACCCCACCACCCACATTCCAAACACTTCCCATGGGGTGGGCTGTGCAGCAGTCCCTTGCAATGACTCACTGGCCTCTGAGTGGCTACTTTTTTTCAGTTGTTGTGACTCATCACTCCTATGTGGGTCCACAGTAACGTTCTTAGAAATCATGCAGGCCTGGGGGCCACCAAGGCCCTCTTCTCCCCTGCAGCCTCCAAGCAACTTCATCCAAAGGGCACAGCTGCGGCTTTTGCCAGTGCATGTTCTCTGCACTCAGCAGCTCCAGCCTTGAAGGGGCTGGGGCTTGAAATGGTCAGGGCCCGAAATGATCAGAGCAGTTCTTTCTTTCTTTCAATGTGGCTTCTCCCACCTTCATGCACTCCATACGTCTCTTCCACTTCCCCTGACCTCTAGTGGCCCCAGTTTGGTTGTCATTGCTTTTTAATAGTTGTAAATTGGTTGATTTGTGGTAGAGTGTGACCCTGAGGACTGTCTATTCTGCCATCTTGACTGGAAAGTTGTATTTTATTTTTTTGATGACTATTGTAAATGGGCTCACATTCTTGATTTCTCTTTATGCTAGTTCATTATTGGACCATATAAACCTACTGATTTTTAGGTGTCAATTTTGTATCCTGCAACATTACTGAAAAGGTTTATCAGCTCTAAGAGTTTTTGGGTAGTTTTTAGGTTTTTCTATATATAGAATCATGTAATCTGCAGACAGGAACAGGTTGACTTCATCTCTTCCAATCTGGATGCCTTTTATGTCTTTCTCTTGCTTGATTTTTCTAGCTAGTATTTCTGGATACTATGTTAAATGGGAGTGGTAAGAATGGGCTTCCTTGTTTTGTTCCTGTTCTTAAGGGAAAAATTTCAGCTTTTCCCCATTCAGGATGATATCAGCAATAGGTTTGTCATACATGGCTTTTATTGCATGAGATACTTTCCATCTATACCCAATTTCTGGAGAGCCTTTATCATAAAGGGATGTTGATGTTTGTCAAGTGCTTTTTCTGTGTCTATTTAGGTAATCACACAGTTTTTGTCCTTGATTTAGTTGATGTGGTATAGTATGCTTATTGACTTGCATATGTTGAACCATATGAATGATAATTCAGCAGTGAAAGCCATCTGGTCATGGGCTTTTCTTTGTTGGGAGACTATTGATTACTGCTTCAACCTTGTTGGTTATTATTGGTCTGTTCAGATTTTGTAATTCTCCTTGGATCAGTCCTGGTTGTTTACATTAGTCCAGAAATTTATCCATTTCCTCCAGGCTTTCAAATTTGTTGATTTATAGTTATTCATAACAGTCTCTAATGTTTCTTCATATTTTTGTGGTATTGGTTGTAATGGTTTGTAATGACTTCTTTTTTATTTCTGATTTTTGTTGTTTGGGGGTTCTGTCTTCTTTCTTTTTTGTTTTGTTAAGCTAGCTAATGGTTTGTCTATTTTGTTTATCTTCTCAAAAAACCTGACATTTTGTTTCATTTATCTTTGTATCATTTTTGGTGGGGGTGTCTCTACTCTATTTCATTTAGTTCTGCTCTCATCTTTTTTCTTTTCATTTTCTACTCTTGGGATTGGATTGTTCTAGTTTTTCTAGTTCTTGGAGGTGTAAGATTAGTTTCCTTATTTGAAGTCTTTCTATTCTTTTGATGTAAGTATTTATTGCAATAAACTTCCCTCTTACTATTGCTCTTGCAGTATCCCACAGGTTTTGGTAAGATTTTGTCTTTATTTTTGTTAGTTTCAAGAAATTTTTAATTTTCTGTTTAATTTCTTCTTGGACCCATAGGTCAATCAGGAGCCTATTGTTCAATTCCCATGTATTTGTATAGTTTCCAGAGTTTTGCCTGTTATTTATTTCTAGTTTTAATCCATTGTGGTCTGAAAAGGGGGCTCCCTGATAGGTGACTTGATGCTTTCTCTTGTTGCTTTTAGGATTCTCTTTTCCCTTTTATCTTTGCCAATTTGATTATAATGTATCTCACAGAGGATCTTTCTGGATTGAAACTGTTTGGGGATCTTTGAGCTTCCTGGATCTGAAGGTCTGAGTCTCTCGCTATACCTGGGAAGTTTTCTGTTATTATTTCATTGAATAGATTTTCAGTGCCTTTTCCTTTCTCCTTCCCTTCAGGAACACCCATGATTCAGATATATGTGTGCTTCAGGTTATCTACTAGCTCCCTAAGATTTTCTCCATTTTTTAAAATACTTTTTTCCTTTTTTTTTGTTTGTTCCCCTGGATTATTTCAAAAAGACTCTTATGGATTAAGCTCTCAGTTGCATTTTTTATTTCAATAAATGAATCCTTCAGTTCTAGGAGTTCTGCTACAATTTTTCAATATATTAATCTCTTCATTAATTTCCTCATTCATATCTTGGTTTGTTTTTTTTTTTTTCAATTCAATGTATTCTCTAATTGAGTCCTATCTCTTTAAGTTTTCTTAAGATTGTTGCTCAGAATTCTTTTTCAGTCATTTCAAGGGTTTCCTGCTCTATGGGTTCTGGTACTCAAGAATTACTGTATTCCTGTGATAGTGTCATGTTTTCTTGTTTAGTCATATTTCTAGTGTCTGTACACTGATGTCTGGTCATCTTGTAGAGCAGTGGCTTCTTCCATTGCTCTAAAGTGGGCTTTGAAGAGAATGACTTCCTCCTTTTTTTGCACACTCCATGGGAAACTCTCCTTGTGCCAGGTGCAGTGGTCCTGGGTGTTACTGTGGTGGTGAGTCTTCCTTGCAGTAGCAGTTGCTATGGAGATGGCTGTGGTGAACCAATTGCATGAAAGTGATGCTTGCAGCACTCATTGAAGCTTCCCCCTGGGTCTCCAGTCTAGTCACATTCCTGCCTTCTGTTCAAGTGGGATGAGGGCTGCCCTGGCCAAACAGTTTAACAGTAAAAAACCAAATAATCTGATTAAAAAATAGGCAAAGGAGCTGAGTAGACATTTTTCAAAAGAAGACATATAAATGACCAACAGGTACATGAAAATTGCTCAATGTCTCTAATCATCAGGAGAATGCCGATCAAAAACCACATTGACATATCATCTCACCACAATTAGACTGACCAGTATTAAAAAGACTTAGAATAACATATGCTGGTGAGTTTGTGGAGAGAAGGGAACTCTCTGACACTGTTGGTGGGATTGTAAAATAGTACAGCTATTATGGAAAGCATTAAGGTGTTTTCTCCAACTACTACAGATAGAACTACCATATGATCCAGCAATCCCACTTCTGGGTATATACCCAAAGGAATGGAAATCACCATGCCAAAGGCTGCACTCTCACATTCATCACAGCTATATTTATAATAGACAAAATATGGATTCCAAACTAAATGTCCATTGACAAACAATTGGAAATGGAAAATGTGATTTAAAAAGTCAATGATAATACCCATGATTTAACTCAGAAGTCAAAGCTTTCTCACCCATAACATAAAAGAATACATACAAATATTATTCAAGTACCAGACAGCTGAGAAATCTCTTGAAATATGTTAATCTTCCACTACTTTGCATGTAAAAAACAAAAAGGATAATTTAACAGCAATGACTCTTTCAGGCATACCCCAAAGTCTGTCATTTATACAAATTTTAGTCTTTTTCTCCATTTTTATTCTCTCCAAGTAAGTTTTAGTGTTAATATCCAAAAGTATGTTTCTAAAACATTCTGATTCTGTGGTAATTTTCTATTTTATGTTTAATCATAAAGTTTAGAGATAAGAAGGACAAAGAGGAGATGTAATAAAATTTCATCACTGTACAAGACAATTAATTGAGTC
Organism: Galeopterus variegatus; assembly: GCF_000696425.1. Taxonomy (NCBI): domain Eukaryota; kingdom Metazoa; phylum Chordata; class Mammalia; order Dermoptera; family Cynocephalidae; genus Galeopterus; species Galeopterus variegatus. The sequence continues at coordinate 146,298 of NW_007728645.1, read as the reverse complement.
TCAGAGAAAATAAGTATTTTTCTGCCTCTTTAAGTGACTTCTTGCTAAATGCAAAAGCCTTTGAGTAACAAAATAGAAAGGCTACCTAAGGTGATAAGAGAACTAAGGTAATTGAAGCTTCTTTTTTCCTCTCTCAACTTCACTTATATTCCAGAGCAGAAGTGTCAAGAATATTAAGACTGAAAGAGATTTATAAAATAACTGTATGCGGCACCCTTGAGGGTAAAAACATGTCAATCAGTGTAAAAACCTTTAAAATCAGGTGTAGTTTCTTTCTCTCCCTGTTTTATCTTCAGTTTAAGATCAAAAAATGTTTTCTAATTGTTTCTTCTTTAAAATATTATTCATTACAATGCCAAAGTCAAGGCTTCAAAGATCCTACATTTCTCACAACTACTTGCCATGGTGAGGTTGAAATTATTTAATGTTGTGATTTTATACGTATATATGTGCACCCACACATAAATTAATTGTTTCTTCTTTAAAATATTATTCATTACAATGCCAAAGTCAAGGCTTCAAAGATCCTATATTTCTCACAACTACTTGCCATGGTGAGGTTGAAATTATTTAATGTTGTGATTTTATATGTATATATGTGCACCCACACATAAATGTTTAATTCTTTTTCAATGTAAAAATTGTTTTATATCCCTAGATCAAACAAAGACCTTCCTTCCTTGAGCCATAGCATTTTTACAGTTAATGTATCGATTTATCACTGTTTCTGTCATTTCTATAAGAGAAGGCAATAGGTAAGTACATTTAGATACAGTTAACTTGGGTTTTGCCTATTTTAATATTAAGTCATTTTCTAAAATAAATTGATTTTACTTAACTCCCTCAATAATTAGTTGAATAACCTTTTTAGGGTTTATTTCCTAAAGTGAACTAGAAAAATGATCTATCTCAGTTGTCCAGTAACTGTGTTGTTAAAAAACTATGTCTTGAGTTTCCATCAATGGGTAGGAATAATTGGTCAGGCTGTTCTTTCCTGTGAAGTAGAGAAGCACAAAGCAATACACTGGTAATATTGGTGGCAGACAATTAAATTGTTTCATTTGTATCCATTTAGGATCTTGCTTATCTTTAATATCATCTGACAGCGCTTTTAGTTGTATCACCTGCTAATTGAGAGTGCTTAGAGAAAAATAAAAACTGACAAGACATCTTTTTAGTTTAATAGAGGTATTGTGTGTATGAGAAATGGAAACAGACAGAGAGGGTGGAGGAAAATGAGAGACAAAGGACCCATTCAGTCTTAAATTTTACATATATTTTGCATAGAATTCTAATATTTCTAATTTTTTCTCTAGAAAGGGAATAAAAGCAGAATATAAATAACCCTTGGTTTCTTTCATTGATATTTTTCTCAATCTTCTATTTTAGAAAGTTGTGTATTTTTCACAGGACTTAGACTGTTTCTAGGATATGTTCTAGAAATACATACTTCCTGTCCTGTCTCTGTGTCAAATTATAGATAAAAGGGAAGAGATGTAAAAGAAAAAGATAAGATGTGAAGAAGTGAAATAAGACACTTAAAAGCATAAATTGCTATTGACTCATATTAACAGTCAAAAAATGAAAATTATTTGTACATACTTTGAAATGTTTAACCATGCTTTATTATTTTAACTCAATTTTCCTTGGGATTAAATTGGGGTCTTATTAATAAAATAGGTCCTTTTAGAAGGTACATTAATGCTTTAAGTCAACAGTAGTATATCAATAGTAAGTAAGTATGTTATGGTAATGTTCCAAATTGTCATCTTGCTTACAGGCACACAGATGAGAGTGGCAGAGCCCAGCTCTGATTCAGACAGTCTCGTTCCTGGTCTTCACCCTGCATCAGAGTATGATGCTGCCTCTCATACTGCTGAAAACAGTCAGCATTATAACTCTTTGGTTACATTGCCATCAATTTCTTTTGCAGGATTTATCTTCGGTTCTGCATGTGGTTGCGGTTTCAAAGTTGTCATTTCTGTATCTTGAGACACACCTTTGGGCACTTAAAAGAGAGAAAAAAAATCAAGCTGTCTGGATGTTCAGCCATCCTGTTGCTCCCCAATCATCTATACCATGGGAGAGGGCTGTTTATTTCTAGTGACTTAACAAGAACATTAAAAATTATATTTCTGTTCCTAGGAAAAATACCTCCTAGAACTTCAATAATAAAGAGTAAATAAATGTTTATTTTAATATAATTTAGAAAGATAGCCCTGTGAAAAATAAATCCATTGATGTTCTGCGGTAGAAAAAAGTTAACATATAAATCAATATTGAAACAAAGTGGAGAATATTAATCCCTAAGGAAATAACTACAAGAGAATATAAGTTTCCTGGAATTGATCAAATTGCCTCCTTAGAATTTTTGTTGAAAAATAATTAAAAAATAAAATAAAAAGTGGTTTGAAAGGGTAAATAATATTGTGTAGAAAGGCATTCATAAACAGCTTGCTTTTATAATTTCTTTATCATAGTTTCCACATCTCTTTTATTCATGAGATAATGTGTGTGGAGTGTTTGACCCCTAGTTGAAATTCAATTGAATTAGTTTTTGCAGTTAATTATTTCATTATTTTCAGAGCCCGCTACGGTTTTTATTCAAAGTTAAGAAGCGTTTGTTTGTATTTTTGTTTGTTTGTTTTTTTAAGCCATGGCTTATTTTGTCTTTTGCAAATCAGTACATTCAAAGATGCTTACTGATTGTTTTATTCTGGTTGTTAGAGAAGCATAGAGACATTTTACAATATTATTATGAAACTGGTATACATTGCCCAATGCACCAAAATATTTATTTTTCTAGCAATTTCTGGAAGCATTTCATAAGTAGCCATTTTAAGTATTCTGAAAAAGTTATATGCACTATTATAATGTAATTTGTTATTATAAAATTTTAAATATTAAATTATAACTCTGTTATTATTCTGCTGCTCTGTATAATCTTTAAATTTTCTTTTAATTTTTTTCCAAGTCCTAGGCCAAATTTACAAACCCTGGAAATAAATTCACAGGAATGTGCATTTGAATAGTAGATAAATTTTAGGCATACCAGCTAGAGACAAAATAATTAGATTCCTCCTCCTTCTTCTCCACTTCAGTGATTGTGAAAGCATGGGTCTTATTTTTAGTTATGATTTACCCATTTGATAATATATATTACCTTAATTCACTAAGCCATCATTCATCTTCATCCTGCTTACTAGCACAACAAAGTGTCTGCGATGGCGATGGGGGAGAGATGGTATTTAACAGTAGAGGGGTTTCTAGTGAGTTTGTAGGGCTTCTTTCCCACCACTTTATCTTTTTCCTTTCCTTTTTTTTATCACACTTTATTTTTTAGAATAGTTTTAGTTCACATCAAAATTGAGCAGAAGAGATTTTCCACATAGACCTTGCCCCCACATGCGTAGCCTCCCTTATTACCAACATCCTTTAAAGAATGAAACGTTTGTTACAATTGATCAACCTACATTGATGCATCATTATGATACAAAGTCTATAGTTTACATTAGGGTTTACTCTTGTACATTCTATATATTGGACACACATATCAACTATTACTGTATCATACAGAATAGTTTCTCTGCCTTAAAAATTCTCTGCGCTCTATCTATTCATCTCTCTCCCCACAACCCCTGGCAACCACCTCTATATTTTTTATTGTCTATGTAGTTTTGTTTTTTCCAGAATGTCATATAGTTGGAATTATACAATATATATAGCCTTTTCAGATTGGCTTATTTCACTTAGTAATATGCATTTATGCTTCCTATTTGTCTTTTCATGGCTTAATCTCATTTCTTTTTTCCTTTGGACATACCACATTTTACTTATTCATTCACTTACTGAAGCATCTTAAATGGTTCCGAATTCTGGTAATTATGAACAAAGTTGCTGTCAGTATCCATGTGTAGGTTTTTGCACGGACATAAATTTTCAACTCGGGAGTGCAATTACTGGATTGGATGGTAACAGCATGTTTAGTTTTGGAAGAAACTTCCAGTCTTCCAAAGTGGCTGCACCATTTTCCATTTCCAGCAGCAATGAGAGCTCCTGTTACTCCACGTCCTCACCAGCAATTGGTTTTGTCAGTGCTCTGGATTTTGTCTATTTTAGTAGGTGTGCAGCAGTATCTCATTGCTGTTTTGAATTCTCATTTCCCTGATAACATATGACGAGAAGCTTATCATGTGTTTATTTGCCGTCTGTACTTGTATTTCTACTTTGGTGAGTTGTTTGTTAAGCTTTTTGGCCCATTTTTCACTCTAGTTATTTATTTTCTTATTGTTGAGTTTTAAGGATTAATTGTATATTTAACAGTTCTTTATCAGATACGTCTTTTGCAAATACAAAGGTGCTTCAAAAAGTTCATAGAAAAAGATAATTAAAAAATAATATGAATCTTTTCATGAACTCTTTGAAGTACCTTGTATTTTCTCCTAGTCTGTGGCTTGTCTTTTCATTCTCTCTACAGTGGCTTTTACAGAGCAGAAAATTTTAATTTTAGTAAAGTCCAGCTTACTAATTCTTTCTTCCATGGATTGTTCTTTTTGTTTTACATCTAAAAAATCATCGCCAACTTCAAGGTCATCTACATTTTCTCCTATGTCATCTTCTAGGAGTTTTATAGTTTTTTGTTTTACATTTATGTCTGTGATCCATTTTGAATTAATTTTGAATTATTTAAAAGAGTGAAGGGTGTAATGTCTTAGAGTCAAAGGGTGAAGGGTATAAGGTGTGAGTCTAGATTCATATATACATATATACACACATATATATATACCCCATTTTATACATATATTAAAATATAAATAAATATATACAATCAATATGTTTCAACTAATATATATATATTTGCATGTAGATATCCCAGTGCCTTTTGTTGCAAGGACTATCTGTTATTATTTATTTATTTATTTTAAAAATGAAACATATTCATTGTACATATTTATGGGGTATAGAGTTATATTTTAATACATGTATACGATGTGCAATGGCCACATCGAATTATAGCTAGATAGAAAAATAAGTGCTAATGGTGTACGGTAATTCTTGGTATCTATAATTGACAACAATTTATTGTATGTTCTTAAATGGCTAGAAGAGTTCTTAAATGTTCTCATCCTTTTTTTGTTCCCTTTTAAAGCTTTTTATGTGAAGTTTTGAGCTAGCAGCTGCATGTTTAAGCATAAATTCCTTGGTTTACAATGAAACAGCACATCCCTTAGGATAAGATTGCTTTGAAGATGAGATGACAGAAGTCCAGTTGTTTGGCTTTGATGCAAATTACAGACCCTGTATCTTTCAGTTCATGTCACATTTGTGAGTTGGCAGCCTACATTTTTCCCAGGATAGAGAAGAAAACTTATTTTTAACCCCAAAGAAAAATAAAAATAAAAACACTAAGCTCAGTAAATGCTATGATTTTTCCAGTAGGAGTGTGTACATGCTTTTAAATGGAGCTCCATACATATTGCCAGAAAATACCCTTTTCTGCTACTCCAGTGAATTCTTTAAAACTTAAAACTACTAATTCTTGGTGGCATGACAATGACTAAGGAAAATGTAAATGAAGTATAAGAAAAAGCAAGGATTTGGGCTTTAGGCTTTCATTTAAGAATTGGGATGCTAATACTGATTTGGCATCATTTTAATGGGATTTAACAGATTGTACCTGGCAGACATTTTTGGTAATTAGTCAAGTGAGAAACAAAGGCCTTCAGTGGTTGGAATACCACATACATTTCGAATCCTCTTTTCCTTTTGTTTTCCCATTGTAGAGACTGGAGGCACTAAAAACTTAAACTTCTAGCCTATAGCTAGATTAATCATATGATAACTTTCTGGTAAGTAAAGCATAAGCAAAAATCTGTTCAGTGGTTTCTAGGAAAGATTTTGATTTCCTAGTAAAAGAAACAGACATTTGCTGTGTTCTGAATGTTTGTGTCCCTCCCCCCCCAAATTTATAGGTTGAAATCCTAATCCACAAAGTGATGGAATTAGGAGATGGAGCCTTTGCGACAGAATGAGGTCATGAGGGAAGTGGCTGCATGAGTAGGATTAGTGGCATTATAAAAGACACCCAGAGAGCTAGGTAGCACCTTCCTTCATGTGAGGACAAAGAGAAGGTACCATCTATGTAGAAGGGAGCCCTTACCAGACACTGAGTCTGCAGGTGCCTTGACATTGAACTTTCTAGCTTCTAGCACTATGAGAAATAAATGTTTGCTGTTTATAAGTCATTATTTTATGTTATAGCAACCTGAACAGACTAAGACATCAGTGCTATTTCTTCTATCCTTTTGTGCTTCAAATGGCATGTAATACTTAAAACTTCAGGAGTCTTTATTTAAACATGAGAGAAAGGCAAAGAGAATCACAGAGGCCAAGAGATTTTCTGAGAACTTGTGCTGATATGTGCAGTGGACCTGCAGATGTGCCACCCACAATCCCCTTCAAGAAAGGGTTGGCTGCCAGCCATCGAGAATGGGGTCAGCAGACAGCCCACACCAATCAGCTCTTCAGTGTCTAGCTCAGCTGCAGGGAGCCACCTGGCCCAAGGCCATACTCGTGAAGTGACAGAGTGAGATGGAATTTATACTCTGAAATTGACCAGACCATTTCAGGCCAACACAGGACACTCTAATAGGCAATGCTCGCTCTAGAGCTTTCTGCCAGGGTGACTAAGGTTTTGTTGTATGTGCATTGTAGTATTTTCTGACCAATTCTGCTTCCTCCCACTTCTCTTCATAGGTGCTGATTCCTACTAAACATCTTATACCCCAGCCTTTGTCTCAGCATCTCTTCCACAGAACGCACCCTGCAACAATGAAAAAAAGAAAAAAGATGATAATCACTTACCTACAAACATTTTGGTATGTGAGAAAACAATTTATCCAAACCACAGTTACTTGCAAAGTTCATAGTTGCTTGCTGGCAGATCATTCCTATCTGTTATAGTGAGATAATTCCAGAAGATTTTTCTGAAGAATTTTATTTAATTCTCACAGGAAACTAGCAGTATTTATGTTACCTTAGAATCTTGGAAGGAACACCAAATACCAGTTGCTCCAAAGTTCTTATTTTATTGATAAGGAATCTGAGGCCCAGAAATTTGGAGGAGACTTCCAGTAGGTCCCAGCCAAAAGGCCAAGAGAGAGCTCACAGCAAACAATTTATTTAATTTTTATTCATTTTTAATATATTGTATTTCTTCATTGCTTTCCCATATTTAAAACTGTGTCTGGAGCAGTTGTTCTCAGGTGTGGTTTTCAACTAGCAGCATCAGCATCGCCTGAGAACTTGTTATAAATTAAATGTAAATTTTGGGGTTCTACAATGGGCATATTGAATGAGAAGTGCTTACAGGGAAGAAGCAAAACCTCATAATTTGTGTTTTTACAAAAGCTCCAGGTGATTCTGATGCATGTTAGGGTCAGAGACCAATGGCTTAGAGAAAGATCTAATGCTGATAGGAGCCAAGGAATTAAGTTCTAGTCCCAGATCACCTACAAAATGGTGATGTGATCTTCAGACTGCCACTTCCTGCACTTTAATTTACTTACTGGTTAAAAAAGAGTGTTGAGCCACATCGAGGTTTTAAAAACATTTTTAAAGCAATGGAGCTGTATTAATAAGGGTTCTTCAGGGAAACCAAATAGGGTATATGTGTGTGACATAACCCCAAGGTCATGGGTTTATATATAGAGAGAAACAAATGTGCAAAAAAAAAAGTGTGTGTGTGTGTGTGTGTGTGTGTATACTTATATATAGAGAGAAACAAATGTGCAAAAAAAAAAGTGTGTGTGTGTGTGTGTGTGTGTGTGTATACAGAGAGAGAGAGAGAGAGAGAGAGAGAGAGAGAGAAATGTATTTTAAAGAATTGGCTCATATGATTGTGGAGGCTGGCAAGTCCAAACTGCATGGTGGCCAGGCAGGCTGAGGGAGAGACCCAGGGAATATATAATGTTGCAGCTCAAGTTCTAAGGCATTCAGAAGACAGAATTTTCTCTTACTTGGAGGATAACATTTTAAACTGGAGTAAGGAAAGTTATGAAGACACCATCTCATCAAATAGAAAATATCAATAAAAATATAGAAATTATTAAATGAACCAAATGGAAATTCTGCATTTAAAAAATACAATCATTGAAATGAAAAAAAAAAATTATTAGAGAGCTTAACAATGTATCAAACTGGCAGAAGAAAGAATCAGTAAACTTGAAGATTGATTAGTAAATATTATGCAACCCCCAAAATAGAAAATAGAATAAAGAAAAACAAACAGATGTGCAGAGTAATAGGAGACACCATTAAATGCACCAACACATGTGTTATTAAAATAACAGAAGAAAAAGAAAAAAGAGAAATGAGCAGAAAAAGTATATGAAGAAGTAATGGCTGACAACTTCAAGTTTACTGAAAGACATTAAGCTATACAGCCAAGACGCTCAAAAAACTCCCAGGAGAACAAATCAGAAAGATGCAAAACAGGCACATTATAGTAAAATTGCTGAAAGCTGAGGTCAAAGACAAAATTTTGAAAGCATCAAGAGAAGAATGATTTGTCACATGTAGTGGAACCCCAATAAGATTTACAGCAATAGAGAATAGATGGTAGTGGATGACATATTCAAAGTGTTCAAGGAAAACATAACTGTCAATCAAGAATCATAAGCAACAAAACTATCTTCCAAAAATGGAAGCAAAATAAAGACGTTACCAGATAAACAAAAACTGAATCTGTTGTTAGCAGACCAACTTTACAAGAAACACTAACAGAAGTTCTTTAGTTTGAAAGCAAGTAAATAGAGATGGAAATTGTAATCCACAAGAAAAGCAAAGAGCACCATAATTATAAAACATAGTATAAATGCATATATTTCTTTTTTCTTCTCAGCTGATTCAAAAAGCAAATGTAGAAAACATTATGTATATAATTGTATTATTAGGCTGATACATATAGAAATGTAATATATGTGACAATAATAGCACAAAGGAGGTGACTGGGAGCAGAGTTGTATTGAGGTGAGAAAATAATGCCAGATGGTTACTCAGACTCACAGAAACAAATGAATAGAACCAGAAATGCCAAACAGAAAGCTAAATATAGGAAATGCTAAAATATATACTTGTTCACCTTTCTTTCCTCAACTTTTTAAACAGCTACAAAATTATAAAAACAATAATTAAAAAAATGTGTTGCTGCGTCTGATATGCAGGAAGAAGAAATAGAGACATATAGAAATAACTTTTCTATACCTCTGGAATTAAGTTAGTATAAATCTGAGGTAGATTCTGAGAAGATATATAGAGTAAGCCCTAGGGCAACTACTAAAATAAACACTAAAACAAAAGCAAAACATTAAAAAATATAAAGAGAAATCCCTAAAGGAATTAAAATATTATTCTAGAATGAATTTGTCTATTGCAAAATAGAGCAATAAAGAATAAATAGAAGAACAAAAAAGACATAAAACAGAGAAAACAAAATGTAAACTGGAAGATGTAAATTCAGCATTATCAATAACAGTAAATACGAATGGATTAACCAATCCAAACAAAAGGCAGAGATTGTCAAACTGGATAAAAAAACAAGATGTATCTACCAAGGATGTACTTTCTATTCAATGATACAAACAGGTGAAAGTAAAAGGATGAAAAAAGACACATGTTGCAAAAAGAAACTACAAGAAAGCTGTAGTGACTGTACCCAATATCACACAAAATAGACTTTAAAAACAAAAAGCCAATTACTTTTTCTAAGGCTCAGGATTTTCTTTTGTAAAACAGGATACAATAGAGGCAGAGAAACTGGTGAGAATGTTACAGTTATAAAAATCACAATAAGTGTTGACATTAAAAAAACAAACTATGAAGTCAATATGTTAATAGCATTGGTAAAATATACAGTTTAAAACCTTTAAGTAAACTGGAAAATGTGTAAAAACCAGCTTATTTTAATCCTCTACCTTCATATGGCAAACTGCATCTCCATTTCCTTTGTCAGAAGAAATATGACAAAATTCATGCTCTTTACATCATTTAAGAATGACTTAAGAATGTGTGGGATTATGAATATCGTGCCTCAGAATCAGTTCCTCTCAGGTATGTCGGGAAATAAGTATAAAAACATTTTTAAAGCTTCATCAAAATTTAGATTTTTAAAAAGTAATTCTTGAAATTAATTATTATATTACACTGAACTATATAAACTCCCAAATGTTCAAGATTTCACATTATTTGTTCATCATTCAATTGGATCCTGTTTTAAAGGAGTTCTGAAGTTAGCCACACACACAACTAACCTCTACCACCACAATGTGTGTATTAGAATAATTATTATTATTTGAGTACAACAGAATAACAAACAGAACATCATATCAGAAATGGAATTACCTTTTAATATTATTACGGAGTTTTTCCTCAAGGACTCACAAGTATATTTAGTCACAGTATGTTTTTACTTCACAATGTCAGTGATGTCACTAAGGAATATCAATACTTTAATCAACTGTGAATGTCCTTCATATTTCACTGTTCTCTTTGCAGAGTGTTAACTATAATCAAGTATAGTTTTGCATGTAGGCCATAGCTGAAAGAAACAAAGAGAGACCTCCTTTTTGCCACACCAAATTTAGAAGCTGTACAACCTTGACACCAAAGTGGGTGAGAGAATTATCTGCAAAAGCAATTAATTAGTGTGATAAGTTGGACTCCAACTTTCTTCCAATGATGCTAGGTTAAATGCTTAGAGACAATGCAAACTGTCTCTTTCTTCCCCAATTTCCTTTACATTTGTACATTGTTAGGTCAAAGATTTACTCAATCATGTTCAGATGTTCTAAGATAATGTAGTTTATTTTGTGTGTTACTGCTATAAATTTCCTTACAATCCCACACTTTTTGGTATAGTAGGAAAAAACATGTAAATTTTAGTCCAGTTTGGTAAACATTAAGCATGAAATAGTTAAGTTAATTCTTAGTCTCTTTAAATAAAAATGCTCAGAATTCTACTTTTGTGTGTTACTGCTATAAATTTCCTTACAATCCCACACTTTTTGGTATAGTAGGAAAAAAACATGTAAATTTTAGTCCAGTTTGGTAAACATTAAGCATGAAATAGTTAGGTTAATTCTTAGTCTCTTTAAATAAAAATGCTCAGAATTCTACTCCTGGTTCTTTCAAAGACAGTATCAAAGTGTGTGGTAGGGTGATATGCAATGAAAGGAGCTGGTGGCCACATGTAAATATGGTGTCTTCTAAATAATCTTTGGATATTGTTGATGAGTGTCTGGTCTGGGCTCCTTGCTGAACTCCTATCTGGGGATAAATGGGCTGGCATTTCTTTCTGAAGACTACAGCTGATACAGCTAATGGTCTGTCCTTTCTTTCCCTTGGCTTGACAGGGCCTGAGGGTCCTCTTTGGTTGATCTGGCCTCATCTAGTTCTCCCTGGTGCTGGGGAGTCTCTATGGTCTGAAGACCATGTGGTGGCAGCTCAGGCAGTCAGCCCTTTGCTACAAGACGACTTTGGACCTTATGTGTGACCCACTTCTAAAAGACTCCCTAGATTTTAATATTTGTTTTGCTTTAATTGCAAACTATAATGATTTACAGAAAATGTACATAAAATTTCAATAAATAGTTTAAAGTATGATTATAAAACAAGAAGCAATGCAGCCACTACTCTGATCACAAAATAGAACATTTCCAGTACTCTTGAAACCCCAGTATACCCCTACAAACCACCCCCTTCTTCCAATTTTCAGAAGTAAGCACTGTTCTGACTATAGTTAGATAATGTATTGTTTTCCTATACAGATTTATCACCTAAAGAAAGATTTATTATCTAAAGAAGTAGATATCCATAAATAATATGATTTATAGTTTTGTTTTTCCTGCTTTGAAAATGTATACAAATAAAATTATATCAAAAGCAAAATTTGTGTCTTGCTTCTTGTACTTAATACTATATTTGCAAAATTCATTCATGTTGTTGCACAGAGCTCTAGTTTACTTTTTGTTTTTTACTAAATTGTATCCCATTGTGGGAACACATCTGACACAATTGTATTGTATTCTAATGTATGAACATATCAAATTTAATTGTGAAACTTTTTTCCCCCAAGTTTTGACTAATATAAATGACCCTGCTAGAAATATTCTTTGAATTATAAATGGGATGTTTTG
>NW_007728645.1:132680-134094 GCF_000696425.1 Galeopterus variegatus | reverse complement strand
TTAATTGTGAAACTTTTTTCCCCCAATTTTTGACTAATATAAATGACCCTGCTAGAAATATTCTTTGAATTATAAATGGGATGTTTTGAAACCTGTCCTCATCACAGGGGAAATGAATGGTCAGAAGCTGAACCCTGGTCCTGCCTCTGCTTAATTTGTGCTGCATTTACTTCACTGTGGATGAACCTCAGAAGCTAGTGCCCAGGATGTCTTCGAGAGGATGTCTCTAAGGTCCTAGATAGTAAGGTGGGCCTCTTGACCTTGACATTTAATTTATTTAAAACACATAATCCTTCAGCCCCGTAACTATTTTATTTCTTGCTTCGCTTTTCTCAGTACTTCTTATGCAAATAGTACTGCTCAACCACTAGGTGATGGTCGTCTTATGACAGACTTCTACTAGGATCTTGCAGTCCACCTCCCTCCCTCCAACCTACATACACGCCCAGGATGTATGTGTCTTAGTCTAGGGTTCTGTTAGAACTCTCTGGATATTTCTAAAGCCCCCTCTCCATGTCTCCACAGGTTATGGGTACTAGGGCATACTTCATGTTACCTGACATACTTATTTTCTCCTTCTCTCCTGTCTGCCTTCATTCCCACAGAATTCCGGATTAGAACCACTGGCTGTAGGCTTTTGGGCTTTCCTTTCTTGTAGTCTTTCCAATCCCTATGGCAGTAACATCATGCCCTGTACTGAACTGCATTTTTCCTATACTAAGGAAAACAAAACTATGAACAAATCCTCCATTCTAAAGGAATTTAGAAACCTCACCCTCATTCTTTAACAAAGCCTGCTTTTCAAACCTATTGTCTCTCTGCAAAATCTACTCTGGCAGTGAAAGCTGAGAAATGTGCTCAACCACTAGGTGATGGTCGTCTTATGACAGACTTCTACTAGGATCTTGCAGTCCACCTCCTTCCCTCCAACCTACATACTCGCCCAGGACGTATGTGTCTTAGTCTACGGTTCTGTTAGAGCTCTCTGGATATTTCTAAAGCCCCCTCTCCATGTCTCCACAGGTTATGGGTACTAGGGCATACTTCATGTTACCTGACATACTTATTTTCTCCTTCTCTCCTGTCTGCCTTCATTCCCACAGAATTCCGGATTAGAACCACTGGCTGCAGGCTTTTGGGCTTTCCTTTCTTGTAGTCTTTCCAATCCCTATGGCAGTAACATCATGCCCTGTGCTGAACTGCATTTTTCCTATACTAAGGAAAACAAAATTATGAACAAATCCTCCATTCTAAAGGAATTTAGAACCCTCACCCTCATTCTTTAACAAAGCCTGCTTTTCAAACCTATTGTCTCTCTGCAAAATCTACTCTGGCAGTGAAAGCTGAGAAATAACTTGTTCTAGCATGTATCTGTCTTTCCTCTGAAGCATCAGAACTCATTCCTAGTAATGGA
>NW_007728645.1:131010-132574 GCF_000696425.1 Galeopterus variegatus | reverse complement strand
ACTTGTTCTAGCATGTATCTGTCTTTCCTCTGAAGCATCAGAACTCATTCCTAGTAATGGATGAGAAATTCACATAGCATTAAGATTTATAGAATATTGAAATTCAAATGAAAATGGTTCAAAAACCTTTTCTCTTCCAGTTTGATGGTGCTGGGGGTGGGACAAGGCAGAGAGAAGGAGAGACTGGTGTGCTATGTCTTCCTACTGCTGCACCTATTCCTTTGTTGAGCTTACTAGATTTTTGCAAATTGAGATCTTCTGTCTAGAGTAACTAACTGCTGTAAATAAAAATTCCTTGTGAAGGCTATACAAATTCCGTATGATTTTTCAAAAGCTTAATATATTAGAATTCAGAAATGAGAATGGTGTAAATTCATAATATAGTTATTTTGCTATTTTTCATCTATCCAGTATACTCTGATGCATAAGGAACAGCATTAGTACTGGGCATGTAGAATTAGGGCATCCTATAATATACTGTACAAGACTTAGGGAATTGCTTTTAAAAGGCCTTACAAATCTACAGTGATAAATAAAATATGTTCTCTTAGGAATTTTTCTCTGTTGCAAATTGTTGCAAATTAGGACAGAGGGACAACTATCAAGCTTTGTAAACTTGTGAAATGTTTACTGTATCTCAAACCAGATTTTACCATAAGCCACTGATCTGGAGTTTGGGCTAAATGGAGATGCAGGTGGGTGGAGAAAAAAGTCCAGGTGGATCTGAGATGCAACTATCAACCTGAAGTGAGGGAATGTAAGGTGGACAAAATGCCCTTCCTCATTAACCAAGCAGAGAGAGACACTGATCTACCTTATGAAAAATAGAAAACACCTGGGTTTTCTACTTTACCTAGTAGGAGGAATAAAATAGGGTATATTGTATAATGGAAAAAGAACATCAAATCTAATTTCTGCCTCCATAATAGATTCAGAACACAACTAATCATCGATATAATAAAAAGATAAATTAAATTGGAACATACAGTAGCATTTGAGATCACAGTCCAGGAAATAATTAATGAACACAGAGAAGTTGATAAAATAGAGGAATTATAAAATGTGTGCACTTTTGAAAAAATAATTACTATTTTGGAAATATTCTGCTCATATGTAGCAATCTTGCCTTTAATAAAATAACAAGAGTTGCCAACATGGAGCAATTAGGTCAGACAAACTAGGAATTAATTACTGTAGACAGGCCCATATGTCACAAAAGCATTGCACAAGTTTTCCAAGCGAGACTCGGAAAGGGAAAGATTTATTCTGGGAAAGCTCTTGAGATAGTAAAAGGGACATTGCGGCAAAAGTTTAAATCTAAAGTGACTTTGCAGAATTCAAATCATGAAAGCGCAAAGTTGGATTAAATATTAATTAGGTGGATTTTCTCCAGTACTTATTCAATTACATAAAATAAATCAAACCAAACCTAGATGGCGTGACATCAACAGCCTCAATGTTTTGAGGTGTGCCAGGAACCAAATTACAAGGCGTTAGCCCACTGGCTCTTTCCATCCACATATGAGGATGCTTCAAAAAATTCATGGAAAAATAGAATTGAAAG